>NC_088284.1:26447191-26667191 GCF_036013445.1 Caloenas nicobarica | reverse complement strand
ATTATTTGGTTTGGAAGGGACCTTCAAAGGTCATCCAGTCCAACCCCCCTGCCATGAGCAGGGACATCTTCAACTAGATCATGTTGCTCAGAGCCCCGTCCAGCCTGGCCTTGAATGTCTCCAGGGATGGGGCATCTACCACCTCTCTGGGCAACCGGTTCCAGTATTTTACCACCCTCATAGTAAAAAAAATTTCTTCCTCATGGCTAGTCTGAATATCCTCTCCTTTAGTTTAAAACTATGTCCTACTGTAACAGGCCCTGCTAAAAAGTCTGTCCCCATCTTTCTTATTTCTGCACCTCAAATTCATGTCCTGTGATGGGCAATTCAGTGAAAGGAGCCCTCTGAATTTGTGCAGAACTCTCACAATGTTGTATATGCTTTTACCTACACTATAGTAAAGTACCTCTTCTCAGCAGCTGATCTTCAAGCACCACAAGGAAACATTACTAGCCCTAATTCAGAGATAGTGAACTTGAAGTCTGAGGAGGCAAAGGGGTTTGTGTGAGGTGATCCAGCCAGCTCTTGGCCAAGTTAGCTTAGAGGAAAACCTAGGTTTCCTCAGCTGAATCCCACCACTAGACTGCAAAAGGCAAATTGACATGGCAGGATTTGGCCTGTCACAAAAGACTTGATTGCACAAGCTATCCCCTGATCTCAGGCAGTGAGATCAGAGCTGGCTCTGGTGATGTTCTTGTGATGTTTCTTTCAGTCTCCAAGCTGAGCACTGCACTGAAGGGAAGCTGCTCAAGACTTCTGTCTTGTATGCGTACTGCAATGTTAATTCTTGTGTTTCTTAAAAAAGTAATTTAGCTGCATGGGAGCCATTTGCACAGCATTTTGAGGTGTGTTGCAAATCTCTCATGGTACACTGCTCACATTTTGGCAATCTCTGTTCTGTATGGGCAACTCAGGCCTGATTCTTTCCCCATTGCTTTCAAAGAAGGATGACGTTAAGAAAGTTTTGTATCATTAAAAGTAGTATTCTCTTATAGACTAGAAGACAAAATATCACATCACATGGAACTGGATTGTAGTAACAGAAAAGGATGTCAAAGTTGCAGCAATGAGGGTATTAATTCTTGCAGATAAAAATGTGTCAGGCAAAACCCAGGGGAGTTTTGAGGAACAGGGCTACCTATTCCAAAGCATGGTCTGAAGCATGCTCAGCAACAGAGAGTGACCAATTGCACGGAAGCTTCTGTACTGAGTGAAGGTATATATCAGGGGTCAGATATTCATCAACAAATTCCTTCCACCTCGTGCTGAAGAAAGATTAGAGGTCAGTGGAGCCATTGCAAGTCAGCGTACACAGGTGATACATGATGCCTTCCACTGAGATGCACATATGAAAATACGGAACATGGAAATGAAATATTCATTTAGCACTGCTGACGTTTTTGTGAGAGTAACTGATGTTACCAAATACAGGAAAACATCTACTGTGCACTGTCAACTCAGTGACCCAAAGCTTAGGCCCTCAGCCAAGATCCTCAACAAAAGTAATGTGTCAAGATGCACGTACTATTGATTGGAGCCAAAAGCTGCAGCTTCTTTTAAGAACGACATGCCAGCACAAGCTGTGTGGCATGAGTACAGGCTTCTGTCATGTCGGTACAATGTGACAGGTAAAACCGTGTCCTCTCAAATATCTGAGCACACTGTTTGCCCTCAAACCAGCTCACACAGCTTACCCTCAAAGATGTGAGTGTCTTCAAGTCTGCAACAGTTATTTTTCTCTGTCACTGGATGCTTGTTGGACACAATTCACCAGCATACAGGTAGATATAATAATTTCCCTCACATATTTCCATTAAGAACCTATTCCAATATAAAGATTTCCAGAGAAGTGAATGTTTACAGTACTCTATGTAAAGATGTATTGCTTGATGCTGACGTGCACTCTTTGACAGTCTTCTTATTTTCTGTTCTCCCTATGCAGTGAGACGAATTTTTAAAGTAGGTCATGCTTTTCCATACTGAGCCTTCAGGTACAACTGGAAAGCACTTCTAGAAGCTCTCACTCAGCATCTAACCACTCTTACAGCTGACCTGATGGCCACATTCCAGAAAACTCCTGACAAACAACTTTTTGAGAGATTTGGGGGCTAATGTACATTTGAGAGCTAATCTAATTTGAAAATAGGTTTAGTTGTGGTTTCTAAGCTCTTGTAAACATTTTTGCCTGTATCAGTACACCTCAATGGGCATTTTCTGAGCTGCTTCACGGATTACTAGGATTTAATACCATTGTATGTCTATACTTACTATTTCAGGATTTTACTGAGAAAGAAATTTTAATCACCAATGCTAAAAAAGAAAAGAAAATAAAGCAATTCATCTTGAATCATCCACAAGCATAGGAGTATTATAAGTAGGATAGTAAACTCATTGGTGATGAAGTAAAATTTATCTGGCTTCCTATTTCACTTTGATAGTTGCCTAAAGCTGCAACCTGACTTTTGCTTCCTATCCATGTGTTTCCATCTCTTTAGTGACAATTTTTCTTAGCCGTTCTTGGGCTTCAAAGGTTCCCTTTTCCTATATTTCATAGCAGAAAGTGAATTTAGATCTGCATAATCTCTCTCAACTACTAATCCATACTCAGAAAAAGTAATGAATTTTTAGAGCTCTCTAAGTGCTTAGAAATGATTTTTGAAGTCTGAAAAGCAGATTTGTGGTTTGGCAGTGAGCTTGTATTCTTACAATATCTCGTGTTGTGTTCTTACAATTCTTTAGTTTGAAAACATAACCACAAAACTAAGTAACTTTAAAATTGGAGACGATGTGTTCAATTTAAAGCTTTTTCAGAATAACCAGAACAAAATTAGACATAGGTCAATTTAGACCATCAAAGGTCTAAAGTATATTTCAACTGTCTGAATTTATTTTTAGATCTCTTCTGTATAATAAATATAGAGGAAAGAAGCATATTTCAAAACTGTGTGTTAAGGTCTAGGTCACAGTATTATTTCAGTGTTTTAAGTAATAGATGGGAAACCTGATAGATATTGTCATCTTTGCATATCTTCACCGTAATATATATATTAGTCCATTTCTTTCTAGAGTGGAAGAGCAAGACGTTAATAACACAGTCCACACCAATGAATTTCAAATCATTGTTACCAGTGTTTTGGAAGGCATTCAAAGTCCCCTCTGAGGTACGTGCCTGAGCCTGGGGCTGCTGGCAGGGATCTGACGGTGGATGTGCACTGAGTCAGGAGGCAGCTCCCAGCTCCCCTTCCCCTGCCAAGGGCACAGGACACTGCCACCGCTTCCATGAGGTGCAAGATGCCAGGACTGTTGTGGCTGGCCATGCCAGCCTAAGGCATCCACACCGCACTGAGCCTTGTCCCACCAAATCTGTGCTTCCACATTTTGCTGGTAATTTGCACAGTCAGCATCTCCTGGGCCAGTCAAGCAGTGGTGAGGATTCACAGTTTCACTGCGGTGGTATTTTCTGGCCCTGTGCCTCCCCCTTGGCAAGTCAGGAGGTATCTGGGAGGAATTTGTGACTGGTCATATGGCAGCGGTATCTCTCCAGTGGACAGTTTCTCTTTTACTAGACTTTGTCAGATGTTCCTGAGAAACTGTTCAGGCAATAGGGGTTTTTTTGTCTTTTTTTCCTGTTAACTCCTGGAAAGGTTGCATAATGCTTTGTAATGTGAAGGTTTCTCTGCTGTTGTCTGTGAATGTCAAGTACAATTAGAAGTTTGGAAGAGCAGTTTAACAGCTAATACATTTGGAGTCCTCTTGGGCACTTGACCTCCTTTTATCTTGGGGCAGTGAGCTTCACAGATTAATGAAGTGTTTCTAGACTGTCACTCTTCAGCATCACTGGGTGCCAGCTTCCCTGAAGACAGACCACCAGGACCACGTTGTTCATGGTGTGAAGGTCCTTTTTGGTTGAGTGTGGTCCGGCTGCAAAGCAGCAGCACAGGCCTTGTAGGCCAGGGTCACTGGTGAGTTGTGCAATCAGCCTGACCTGGGTAAAAGGCTACTATTGTTGGAGAATTTTTATTCAGTAGCATTTTGTGCCAGCTTTGCACTGGAGCAGATGACATGAACAGTCCAGAAAGAATCAGAAATCTGTAACATTTAAAGCATTCGAGGCCACATTTCATTCACATCTGTATGAATTCTGACTCGACTACACACGGAAAGCCCATGTCATACTCTGACAGGCTCAAGTTATTCCAGTTACACCCCAAGAAATGCAGAAGCAAATCAGTAACCCCAGTGAAAAGCAACCACGCCCCAAAAATCATTAATCTTTGAGCCCGGTCACCCCTTGTACATCTGAAGCCTCTCCAAGAGCCCAGACTAATAAATGGGCTGATTATACTGTGCCTGAAGGTCAAGAATTTGGAGCTATTTCTGGCACAGGGGAGTGAGCCCTTGCATCGTGCAGCCTCCCAAAAGTCCTCCTTTGGCTGGAGATGCACAAGCCTCTTGACTGGTTATTTGCAACACTAGGACCTCTGTCTTCACAGAATGACAGCTAGAGTTTTCCTCAGGGTTGTTTTGCTTTTGCAGCAGGAGCTGGGTTGCACTCACCCTTGCACAGCCAGCTTGTGTTTTGGGCTATGGTTGGGACAGATGGGCAATGGGGCTGCTATGTCTCTTTTGCATTTCCTGTTGTGTGTAGCTGAGCATTTTCTCCTTGCTGTTCAAGCAGCTTTAGGGTGAGGGAGGTTGGCTAAGCAAGAGGTGAACGAGTTTGAACAAATCCAGGCATCTGATATTTTCCACCTGGGAGTTATTCATAAATAATCATCATATTCCAGTAATATCGAAATCACAAATCAGTTGAACTAAACAGTAAAAGATTCAGTGGGATTTTTTTAAAATTTATTTTTCTGAATTGCCAGTCTGAATTCACCTTTAAGTGCTGTGTAAAGGGTAAAAGTACCACTCTTTCAGAGGATGGTGTATCCTAGGCACAGTGGATCCGTTATTTTATTCTGAAAGGGAATACTGTACATCTAGGTCCACTGAAAAGCAATCCTAGATGCTTGTTCAGCTTGCTCATGACAGCCTAAACTTGCCCTCAGAAATCCTGGGAAGCTCTTTAACCAAAGAATTGAGCATAATGGGCAAAAGCATGGAATGGCTTCTTTTGAGATACATTCAAGCACTTAACAGCTTGAGGTGTCCATAGCAGGTGCTGGATTTGCTATAAGTGGACAATTTATAAACAGACCTAACAGCTGGGAAAACAGAGCACCGAGAGTGTGGCATTCCTGAGCTGGAAGTGCCTTGGCCATTGGGTGCTCCCTGGTGCACGATTCGGGAGAGCGACCCTGCTCAAAGGGGGCCAGCTGGCTAATGAGCAAAGCAGTGCTGCCTCGGGGCATCCAGCAGTACTGCTGGGTGTTTTCCACAGGCCAGTGGAAATCAGTTTTTTACTTTTGTCCTTCATTAATCAATAGTGTATATATTGGTCAATTCTTGTGTTAGCTCATCTGGTCTTTTCTGTCCGCATTTTGTAAAGAGAGAAACCCCAAATGGTTTTATTCAGGCTTGCTTTAAAATGTTATTTAGAGTTTTGCCATTTTCTGCATAAGTAGCTTGGCTCACCATATGTTTGCACCTTGGCTTTGAAGCTTTTTAACTGTCTTCGCTGAAAATTCCTCAAATGAGACTGAAATCTTGAGTGATTTAAAAATATAAAGCATCCTCCAAAGAGCCAGGATTTGTAGGGCTTATTGTAGCAAATCTAGTTGAAAGGGAGACACTGACGCTGCACCGTGGCCAGCTGGGGAGCTGGCCCTGGCTTCTCATTCCATTAAACTTCATGCTGCATGGATTAGATGACCTGTGCTTTAATCTTACTTTCTGAGGCAAATCAGGTCCAGCAGGAACGGAAAAATTCACCACTCCTTCCAGAGGTTTTGATTTGTTTTCTTCAATCTAAAACAAGCCAAGGAACAGAAGAGAAAAGGAAAACATACTCCTGACTCCTGACTCTTTTTCCCCTGCCCTCTTGCTTTGACCAAGGATCCAGTTCCTCTGGAGACGGAGCTCTGTCATTTCAGCCCCTCAGCCCCTTCCCTCAAAGTTCAGGTGGTATTGCACATGCTCTCAGTTCTCATGGTGTGGTTGCAAACTCACAGTCTTGTTACTTTGGTCAGGGGTACATCTGCTTTTGCTTTGCAAGCTGTTTTTCTCCATTCTGCTCTTCCACGTTCTTCAAGAGGTCAGATACACATAGACATATGAGCATTATTTTTTTTTTTTGCAGTCCTGTCCTGTAATGCTTCAGCAGAAGAGCTGCAGCATATACCTTTTTTAGCTCTGAGGTGTTAATCTTAACACTCCTTTAAATATCTTTCCTGCCTTAGCCAGAAATGGGAGGCAAAACTTATCTCTAATCTCTATCGACACCATTAGAGTAACCCACTTGCTCGTCAAGGCACTGTTCTAGGGCGTTGGAGACAGGTTCGAATCCTTGCTCCATCTGACTGATACTGGGAGTTTGTGTAGGAGACACTTTCTCCTGCTTCCATTGATTCCCGTTGTGTAAGTAATTAAATATTCATTGGGCTAGAAAGATGAGTTTTGCCCTGGGCAGTAAATCATTCATAGCAGGAGGCTCTTCCCTCTCCAGGTGAAGTGAAGCTCTGACATCAGCCTGTCATTCTGTGGCAGGGATTGTACGTGCACTCTCGCTGCCTTTCTCCTTCTCCGGAGCCAAGGAGCGTTTTTTTGGTTGATGCAGCCGATGCTGCATCAGATCTGCTGCTATTTTTTATTTTAGCAAAGGCACATTTTCAGAGAATAACTGTTTCAATACAAGACTCCTAAGCAGCTGTAGATGTGCTAGCCAGGACACTGATGAGCTCTGACAGGCACTATTTCAAAAAGAGCGATGGCAGGTTTTAATGACAGAAATTTGGATAGTTAGTACTTGTAATATCACTGCTATTTATAGCCCTAAATCAGTAAGGCCTTTAAACATAGCAATAGCTCTGTGATTGAGCAAAATCATTTACTTGATCTTATTTCTGAAGGTCTCCAAGTACTTTGGTAGATCAAGGCTGTGAGGAGCAGATCATGAACATTTCATTTGCAAGCTCGCAGATGTGAACCCTGTGCCATACAGTTATATTTAACCCCTTAATTACTTAATTACTCTGTAGCGTGTAACAAGTTATAGTCTGAACATACCTACTGCAGTGTAGTAGTGATATTAAGCATCTGCTTAGTTTTAAATGTTTGGATAATATCTCCTAAGAGCAATTGCTCTTTCTGTATTTTTGTAACTTTTTTTTTCAGATGGGTGCTAGAGGTACCAGGGAATCATTTTAAAATATGCTTAAAGTCTCGTTCTGTGAAGTTCTTCACCATGTACTAAACTTTAAATATATGTCTAATAGCATAGCTACCAGGCAGGATATTTCCCAGAATTGATCAAATTCCACTAAGGAAGGAAAATGACAATGATAAATTTTTCATTCAGCCCATGTCATACAGATCAGTTAACTTGTGTTGACTTTTTGGTGGTCTTATATTGTCAGTGTTTTGGTGTCGCTGTAATTTTAAGAATGCCTCAAAACACATTATATCCAGCCCAGAGAACTCTGCATCTTATATTAGCAGAGAAAGAAAAATTTTTTACAAAATTAAAAGTTAATGTTTGTTTAGAAAAATGTGATCAGGACACATGATTTTGTCATTTTGTGTGTAAACAAATACGTATATATTATATATGTTTTGCATATATAAATAAATATATATATGTAGGACCTTTTCAAGGAACTGTTTCTCAAACTTGAAAAGAATTATAAGTCAAATCAACCAGAGAAAAAATATAAATAGGAAACAGTCACTAACAGCTAAGATTTATTTACAAATATGTGTAGATAAAACCTGCAACCTATAATCAGAACAAAAGTTTACATTGATTAAAAAATATCTTTACAAAAGTAAAGTGCAAGACCAAAAAAAAAAAAAGGGAAAGAAGAAAATAAAGGAAATAAGGAAATTTAATAACAATGAATATAAAGAGGAAGCTGAATGCTGTAAAAGACCAGTAGGGGTAGGAAAAGAATACAAGAGAGAATCCAATGCAGGTAGCAACAGATACTCAGGAACAAAAATGACTCATAAAACTGTGGATTGAAACAGGGGAGCTGTCAATAACAATGATGGAATGTCACAGCTGGTCAGTACGTATTTAAAAAAAATAAAATCTTCGTAACAATTAAATACTCTTCATTGCAAAAATATCAAAGGATACTACAAAACTCAAGCTATTAAAAAGTCATTAGTAAATCACTAATTCAAGACAACTTATATCTGAACATTAAAAAAAAGCTTGTGGATCAACATTGCTTATTTTTAATACTTTATGGAGCCCTAGAGAAGTTCCAGAGAGCTGGGAGACAGCTATTTTTGAGCTAAAACCTAAAAGGAGAAAACAACTAAGTAAGTCTAGGACTCATCCTGATCTTGGTCTTAGGGAAAAAAGTGTTGATATAGGTTTCAAGTTAAAAATATAGAGAGATAACAATATAATTTAAGCCAGGATACACAGAATCTTCCCAAATGAATCTTCCTGAGGTAGGCTTCTGGGCTTTTTGAGATTGTATGTTGAGTGCTCTTAGTAGAAGTGTTGACATAAAAAGACATTTCATTTGCTCCTATATGATATTTTTTTTAAGCATCAATAGCACATAAATGTATCACATAGATTCAATACTCTTCTTAATATGTCACAAATGCACTTCCATGTCAGCATTTACCAGTTAAATGTAATTCTACTGCAGCCTGTCCTATTTTGTAATTTGATCAGTGGCCTGAAAAAAATGTATCACCATTGCATACAGAGTTTGCCATTGACATAAAGAACAAGAAGTGGAAGAGGGACAGGCTGCTGATACACAGTGCTCTGGAAGGCTCCACGGGCTTGGCAATGGGCAAGCAACAGGCATTTCAGAAAAGCCAACTAAGGTCATGCTTCTAGGCACAAAGGCAAACCAGGGTTTACAGGACAGGAAAGCAAGCAGTAGGAAAAGGAGCTGGAAAGTGTGGTAGATGATCAGATACAAGGCAAGAGGATCCACGAGTTCTGTAGTCATGGACAAAGGCCACAGGGGTACAGCAGAATCTGCAGCCTCCCTGTTGAGTGAGGTCTCCCTGTCCTCTTGCAGCACATGGTTGCCTCTTGGCTGTGTGGAGGGGAAGATCCTGTCTACAGGCCACTCTTGAGGGTTGGGAGAGGTCATGAGAGGAGGTGCCAAACTGTCATCTGTCATCACCAGGCAGACCGTGTGTCTGTCCATATTTGGTACATATGCATCTCTTCTTGGCATGTTCGGATAGCCATATACCCAAAGTGATACTGAAGCAGTGAAGCTGGCTCAGAGAAGAGTGCTGAGAGTGACTAAGGACCAGAGAGGATGCTATGCAGGGAGAGACCCAAGGTGTTACTACAATCTGGGTCAATGAAGGGGAGATTGCCTCTCCTGTCTGTCCTTCTCCATCCTCCTTTGGAAGCTCTGCTCTCCTTAAATGCTATTTCAAAATGTTTCCTTGGTTTTCTAGGGCTTTCTGCACTGCAGTGTTGCTTCCATAGGCTGCTAACATGGTCTTCCAGCTGATCCAGACTCCCCTCCACTCCCATGCAGCTCAGGCCCTTATTAAGCTTCTGCATTAACCATAGGACTCCTGCAGCATTTGCAGCTTCCCGCAGTGCTTTCCAGGCACTGGAATGCTCTCTGAGCTTTCCACGTTCTTTTTTAGCCTATGTATTTTTTATTTTTCAAGAGTTTTAAATTATGTAGGAAAAAAGCCTCCATAAAATCTTGCATGTAAACTCATCCAGGAAAGAAGCAGCTGCATGTGACAGTAATGGTAGGTGACTCTGTCATGAAGGAAATAGAGCAAGCTTAAAGTGAATGTATCTAGGTCACAAATTAAACTCAGTCAAGAAAATATGTTGTCTTGTTTTCAAGTGGAGAGAGCATCAACCACCAATGGCAATGAGAAACTGTGAGAATCAAGGCAATGATAGTTCTAGTGTGGTTTTTTGGTTTGGTTTGGTTTGGTTTTGGTTTTCATTTTTGTTTTAAGATTCTTAATCAGAAACAACGAATTACCACATTGCTTCATGTTTGGAATTCGGATAAAATAAAACATTGGTTGCTGCATGTCAGAAAGTGTCCCAACTGGAGCAACAAATCAATAACTATCCCACAACAACACTGAGATTTGGAGGCTCAGGAAGCATAGTATGATCCCTAAGTGAGTTTCTGGTAGAACCGTAAGGTGCATTAAGCACCAGTTTTTAGCCAGTGCACTACATCTCTCAGCCTTTTGACATGCATGTGAGAATAATTGTTCTGTTGACATTCTGAATATTAGGAGCAACTCTGTTTGTACCAGCCTAATTGATTCTGTATCTACATTAACTCAATCTGTAACCTCAGGATTGAGAACAAAATAGTTTTGGATCTTTCTTCTGACAGTTTTTCAGCTGTTCAAGTCCTTTGCACACCCATTGATCTGTACAGGTAAACATGGAGAAGACAACCAGAGGCTGCAATTAGCCCATAGGCAGCTGGTCCCCAAATAGTCTGAAGAGTTAGTTACCTCAGTGAGGAACATCACTGAACATGAGTCCTTCTGGGCTCACTGGGGCTAAGGGCAAGACCAAAAGTGCAGGTAGGCAAGGGATGTTTAATCCAACATGTTCCTTCATCTTTTCTGTATTCTGTAAGAAATAAGATCAGAAGAGTGTACACTGTATGAGACCTCAAGGCAAGCACTGGGCAGTGTCACACTTCAGGCCACCGCTCCAGCAGCTGAGCATGTCATCCAGTCAATTCTTTTTTCCTTAAGCCACCCACTGCAAGAGCATCAGTCTCTTCAGTATCTAGTCTTCCCCAGTGGAACACCTGAGAAGTAAGCCATCCCTGCTCCAAGATCCTCCACTAGGTATATCTGTCCCTAGGATGTCTTTGTCTAAATATTCCTAGTGTGTTTGCTTATTGATGAGAACCATTGAATCCTCCTTTGTGGCTGTATGCATGCTAACTCCTCCTTCTACCCCCCATAGTTAGTCTGGCAATTCTTTTCCTTGACCTAGAAGTATCTTTGACCAGATGACACCAAGATAATCTAGACAACATCCTTAAGGCCCTGTGTGACCTTTCTCATTATGCCTTTGTAATCCTCCACAGGTATAAGATGATTTCCTCCCCAGTATCCATCACATCTCCATGCACAGGGAGCAGAGTGCTGGGCTAGCAGCTGGTAGGACACTCTATGTTTTCTCAGTGATAACACTGAGCCTGCACTTGCAGATGTCTGCTGAAGGGACCTTCCTGATGCAGTCAGTCAACACGCAGAACTGGGGATGCTTAAGCAGAGACTCACCCTCCTATTTCGGTAGGCCACGTTCCTGCTACTAGCCTTCCTATGCCTGTTGCCATCTTCATTAAGCCTTGCATGTGAGCTGCCAGTAGAAACAGAATGCATGTCTCATTTATGTTTCTTCACTGACACATTAGCCCCTGGCTAGGAAGGCTCAGGTACTCTGTGCAGAAAGAAAGCCCAAATGGCTCTAAATCAACAACCAGAAGTCATAGAGTTTCTTGGCTCAGCAGATGGGATTGTTTGAACACGCCCAATACCTGTTGTCCAGTTGCAGGAGGAGTGGATGGGATAGCTTGGAGTATGCCTCGATTAGATCATTCCTACCCTGGGAAGAAAAGAGGGATCCACATCTTGAAAAGAGCCTGGAAGAAGCTGAGATGAAAGATGAAGTAGAATTGATTAAGTAATGGTGCTGTAGCCCAGACTTTGCCAAGATGAATATGTAGAGTTGTGTGGTTGGTGACTGTTTTATGTGAGGGCTGCTGTTTGTACAAGGCTTTTTGGAAATACTGATATATTAGTAAGCAGGCACTTCCTATCACAGGTCTGAACAAGGCCAAGGAACAAAATCACCTAACAGCGTGGAACCAACATATGTTGGGTCAGAAATAGAGCTAGCCATGGTTTCAGAGAATGGGTGCCATGCCTGTCTCTTGTTTGGTACATCTTGTCCCTCCCACTTCTCAAACCACTGTGCTGTGCTCATTCTCTCTGTGGGTTTGAAGAAGTGCTGTGTTTGCTGGCAGGACTCTGACCCTGTGTGCTGAACTCTGCTTAAAATCTGACCCTGCAGATGCAAATGACACACAGCCATCAGCCTCTTGACAATGTGCCACTGAGGTCCTCTGGCTGCGCAGCTGATGCCCCAGCATCCCAAACCATGCTGCATCCTACAGGGCCACCAGGACTCGAAGCTTCATTTCAGGGTTTGTTTGAGGCTTTGTTTTAGGGTTTAACCTCGTGAATAGTAATTTGTTCTGTGGCGACTTCCCAGCTGTTTTCCAACAGACTGGCATGTGACAACATGGTGTCTCCAGTCAGTCTGAGGCCTCCCAAACCTCCAGCTATGACAAGCGAATATTTATATCTCACACGTACAGTGGGCCAACATTTTCTAAGTTATCTTGGCTCTTTTTCCTACTCAAAAGTGCTTTGTATCCACCGGCTCTTTCCAGGGGGCAGGGCAATAGGAACTGACATGGAGTCAGTTGGATGACCTTTTGTGTCCTGCATCCTGCCTCTGAGAGAGGCTTGGGGTAAGTACTGCAGAGGAAGGAGCAAGAAACCTTGCAAATCAAAAGTATGTCTACAAATTAACCACCCCTTGTATGCTTAGCTGATGATTCATACCATGAAGCTCAGTAGTTTGCCTCTCTTCATGTGTTTTTTTTTTCCTAGATAAATAAGATTAATAAGAAATACTAAATTCTGGCTAGCTCTTGACTGCTGCCTCTATTCTTTCTGACCAATATATCTGATGAATTAGATATTTGTTTAAATGCAGTTTCATTGTATCTATTACTGTGTTATGTATATTGCTACCATGATTACACTATCTACCATATAACCAAAATTAAAGGCAATATTAGCCTATCTAAGAACAAGTACTCCTTCCTGCTATCATTTATTAAATGAAGCTGTTGGTCCCAAATCTCCTCTATTTCAAAATAGTAGTTAATAAATAAAACATATCTTAATAAGATTTTCATGTGCAGCTACAAAAGTATCATTACAGCATATCTTTCAACAAAATTTTCCCAGTGTGTTCAGCAGCATAAAAATGAGCTGCTTTTTTTTTTCTTCATTCCTGAAATTCACCACTGAGACTGATCTTAACCAAAGCCTTAGCTCACTGAAGGCAGAATAGGACACTTCTGTACAGATTCACAAGGCAGTTTCTGTGGAGGGAGGAAACACCCTTCCTTCAAGTGATACTATTAAACCTCATTAAACTTTGAGCAGTACAATGGTACTTATTATGAAGAAGTTGAAGCAAATGCTTGAGCTCCTCCTCCTTGGTATTTCCAGCCAATGTATTGTGAACTATTTTAAGAAGGGAGCTGTTACTGCTCCTAAACTACCTCTGCAGTACAGTTAGAAATTACACAGTCTGAATTACATATGTTGTGTTCCTATACTCCACTGGGAGTATACCAGTACATACCCTTTTACAAACGGTGTAAAAGGAGGAAGAAAAGGATTCTGAGTTTGTGTTTTAATGTGACATGTGAGAAATTGCCTGTTCAAAGACTGTAAGCATCACACATGTTCTCAAAATCTTACAAAATTGAGCTATATTTCAAGCATAGTTTGTTAAAAAAAATGAATAATGAGATAAACATTTTTTTAAAGCATTATCATTTTGGGAAGCTTTCCCGTAGCCCACTGTTGGACTCAAATCTTAGCAATTAGTTTTGGTTATCAAATAATTGGCCAGGTTGCTTTCTCTTTGTTTTCAATAACGCATTGGCACAACAATGTGCACTAGAGCTGCCAAGAAAAATAAGGTATTCTAAATACCTTGGTACCGAACATACTTCATAGTAGTAATGGGGTTTCACACAACAGATCCATATATGCTATTCCTGGGAAAGAATTGGAGCCTACTCATCAGAGCTACATGTATTAGGAGTTTTTGCCTTGATGATCGCACTGATAAATGGAGACAAAATGGTGTAAGGCAGGTCAACCTCAAATTGAATTTTTCATTTTTCCTGTAAAAATAATCTCTAGAAAATGCTTTGTTTCTTTTCACCCAACGTATTTCATTTTGTTTCAAGATACGTATTTCTTCCTTCATCTATTCCTTAGTGCTTAGGTGTATTTTAAAAGGGCCTTTACCAAATATAACATGGAAAAACAACGCTTCCATTATTTCAAAAAGCAGTGCTTTACTTTTTCAGAATGAATCATGGCTACTCAAAGTCTTCAAACACTATAACTTTTTATATAATCTCCTTCTGTTTTCTAAATGAAGGTGATTGAAGGTGATTGGTAAATCCAGACAAAATTTGCAAATTGTTTCTTCCTGCTGCTACAACTTTCAGTGAATTTGCTGTTAACCAAAACGATTTCACCGATCTTATTCTCCAACATTTGAAGCAATTTTTGAAGAGTTTTACCTTTCACCCAGTTTTATGCTTGTGTATTATTTCCCTCCTAGGTTCGCAAATTCTTCCTCACGCAGCCTGCAAAATATTAATTTCCTTTCGAGAACATGGAAGTCTTAATCTCTGTGGATTGTGCAATCAAGAACTCCAGGAAAAGCCGTAGTTCACCAGAAGGACTTAGAGCTCTTAGGCAAAGGGCTCCCATCTCCCATCTCAGCAAGGCTCCTGGCACCCCGGGTGGCACTGCCTTTCCGAAACGTGGCACTGGGAGTGCAGAGCCACCAGTACCTTGGCTGCCCTGTACCAGCACTGATGTGATGCGACTGAATTAGAGTGTGTGGCTGTGGCCAAGGCAAGGGGAAATGAGGCTCAGCAGCGCATGGGGCAGTGGGCTTTGCGGCTGGCAAACAGAGGTGATCTCATTGTAACGGTGAAATGTCCTGAAGGATGGGAGAAAAATGGTTGTTTCCATTAACCCTCTTAAAAACATTCCATTTTAATATATATTATTTAATATTTAATACATAATGCGACACATCAATAGAACGTAGAGCTAGCTGACAAAGGGGACTGATTTTTAGAGTATGTCTGGTGACTATGGGCTCCGAGGGCCATCTCAGAGCAGAGACTATATTGCACTCAGTATGTGAGGGAACATAGGCAGGCAATTCTAGAAGTACCAAAGCACTCAATGTCCTAATTCACCTAACATTTTGGGGCCATCTTTTGTATTTCAGGGCTCTGTATAACAAAACAATGACTCGTCTATGCTCTTAACGACTCCACAGTCCTCACTGGCCGCACAGGGACACGGATCTCAGGAGAGTGTCATTTACCCCTATCAAAATGTGTGGCTCCAGCCCTGGTGAGGCCATTCTCCAGTAGCAACCTGATGCTGTGGAGGATGCAGTACCTACTGGAGATGCCAGCCACGGGATGATCATGCTTTCTGCCTTTCAAGATCAGGCCAATGTAGCACACATCTCCCTGAATCTCTGAAAGGCAAATACGTGAGCTAATGGCAGCAACACACTGACGTGTTCCAAGCCATGCAGTCCAAACGGCATCGTGTTTATGAAAGGTATTTGCTTAAGAACTGCTGACAACTTTTTTTCCCTAACAACTTCAGCACTCAGCTTGGCAGCCTATGCTCCTTTCTGTTTTGCCCTTGGACTCAGCAGCCTTTCCCTGTTTCACTGCTAAGCCCAGGGAGAAGTGGCTGCCACCCTTATGCTCTGCCCACCAGTGGCAGCACCTGCGCCATGGGGCAGCTCCACAGCCATGGGGCAGCCCCACTGCCCCGGGTGCCAGCACCAGCTCCTTCCTGGGCCCTTGTGTGGAGATCAGCCTACACCAACCTTGCCCAAGTGACTATCTTGAAACAAGGAATAAATGGTGCTGGCAGAGAAGTGGCCGCCAGAGCTCGAGCCGAATGCACAGGCGTGCACACAGCAACGCGTTTTGCCTCTGCACCGCTACTGCAGCTTTCCGCTGTGTATGAGGGCACTGGCCTCTCTTCTGTCCCCAGGACCTCCCCACTCGGCCATTTTGCTGAGCTCACCCCCCACTGCTTTCCCCGTTTCATCCTCAGCCCCACCCCCTCTTGCTGACCGTCTTGATCTGCTGAGCACCCGGCAGCAATTCTATGAATTTCCCAGGTGCATCACTCATGTTTTTTCCCTTTCGTGTTTCTAGTTCCTCTCTTCACTTCTGCCTTTTCGGCACTTCACCTTTGGCAGGTTTCTTTTTCCACCTCAAGCATCATCAAACACCTTTCCTTTCCATCTGCCTTTTGACCTTGTATCATAGCCAGGATCTTAAAACACAGACATATAAGCTTTGACTCATGTCTGCCATTTATCTGATGACTTCTCTTTTTCATTCTATCCTTCTGAGAACTTTTTTTTTTTTTTGCTTACTGTCCCTCTATTTCAGCCAGGTGATCAAGTGTATTCTTTAGGAAGGGCTGGGTTGCCTCTGCTCTTGCTGCAAGCCAGACGTCACTGGCAAAAGGCAAAGGGTGGCCTACTCTAATTGCAGAACATGCCATTAAACAGTAAAGCAATATTTGCATAAAGAGGCTTTTTCTTCACAGATGTGCAAGCCATCTCAAGGCCCACTTCTCATCTCATCACTAATCATTCCTAATCAGGAGTAAGTTACTTTCCCTCCTTTTTCCCAGCCTCTTGTTTTCTTATCCTTGCACCTCCTTCTTAGTCCTCTCCAGCTGAAATGTTGCTGTTGTTGCTCCTCAACTAAAATGGCTGAGAGCAGAGCTCACAGGGTGGATTTTCACATCTCTGCCCAGACTGAGGTTATTCATTAATCCAGGCTGTTGCTGAAGGAGCTCTGGGAAGCTTTCTCTGCCATAATCACTATGCAGAGCAGTGTGAAACACAGCAGCACAGGAAGATGTTACTATGAACTCCTCTCCACCCCTCAGGCTGGACCCTCAAGCAGTTTGTCTCCAGAGCAGTCCAGGGAGCAGCTTGTCTCTGCGGGGTCCACTGTGCTCATGGCCTTCTCCGGCGTGAAGGGCAAGCGCTTCCAGAGCAGGTCCTGTGTGCTTGGAGCAGTCAGGAAATCAAAATCCTTTCCAGATCTGAAATCCGACCCATTTCTTTTCCTCTTCGTGTTTCAGATCTGGGAACAATGATTTGAAATGAAATTGTATTTCACTGCACCCCTATAGGCAGCTCCCAGGCAAATGCCTTAAACCACAGCCTGGAGCAAAGCCAGGATCATCCTCATGTGAGTTGTTCAGCACAGGAGGTCTGCACCAATAAACTAAACAAGGCCAGGCACAGACCCTAGCAGCAGTTTGCTTGTCTCCATGACGTTGAACCATTAGCAGAGCCCTGGCAGGGTTTTGGCCCCTGAGAGCCCAGGCTGCAGCAGGCGAGGGGCAGGAGCAGCTCAGGGTTAGCCCGTTCTGGCCACTTTCCAGGGGGCAGCTCGAACATGGTCACCCATCTTCGGAAGGGAGCGCAGTGAAGCCATGTGAGTGCATGCTGAGCCATGCAAGGTGCCCTGAGGGACAGAGAAACCATTTTCTTCACTGGAGTAGATGTAGCCTCTCAGTTTGTCTTAGGTGTGTTCTGGTATGCATAAAAAATCATGCTCTTCAGGGGATTTAGGCAAAAGGCCACTTAATTTCTGAAACCTAAAGAGCCATAGGCAAGAGATACGTACCTAGATAGGCACCCCAGCCAAGACAGTGGTGCTATTGGGCATGCAAGATAGCACAGCTACTGTTGCCTAAGGATGTTTTCACCAGAAACTGTAAGTGCTTTTGGTATTTCAAGTGCTTCAGCAGGTTAAACAGGCTTTTTAAAAAATTGTTTTCTTGCAGATAGGCACCTGAAACTGGTGTATGTAGCACCGTAGATCCTCGGCGCTATTTTGGGTCTGGTTTGGGGATATTTATTTAACAGATTGATAGTTTACTTTTTGATCAAGCTGGAAATCCTGCTTGCAGTGTGTTTCCAGCATAGTGCTGGCCTGGCATGCTGGCAGCTTGTCTCCCATAGTGGCATTAAACTGGAGCCTGTTTTGTCCCTTGCAAGGCGTGAGGGAATGGAAAAGTGGGTCTGCGTGCTGCAGGAATGGGCAGTAAATGGGATTTCCCAAAATGTCCATGGCATGTTTTGCAGCAGCAGTGACCCTCTGGGCCTGATCAGTCCCCTCTCTGCAGTAGTGTGGCCATGTTTGCAGGACAGAGCTCGCCCAGCATGCCCACCTGCAGATTCATAAAGCAGTTGCAGCTGTGATGGTTTACATCACTTTGTCCAGTTGCTGGCTGTGACCGGATTGGGCTCATTGCTTTTCAGAAAGGCAGAGCTAAATATGTCTCAGAAATCTTATGAACTGTTAGCATGACATACTATTTTACCTATATGTAGACTTTTTCACCACAGTTGATTCTTGACTTATCCAGTTATCATGACACCTGGAGCCCATTGTCAAATGTCTGATTGGTTTGAGCATTGTCAACATCTAACTTCATGATGTATGGTTGTTTTAAAGACACTATTGTATGTCATGGAGGATTTTGTTCAGATAATTTTCCCCCCTAGTCTTCTTGGGGGAATTTGACATGAATGTCTCAGTTATGAGGGCTGTCCAAAATCTCCTGGGCTGAAACTCAGAGGAGCCCCTCGTTATCTTAAGCGGAAGTCAGGAGAAAAGGGGAGTCCTGCCGTACAGACAGAAATTGGAGATGGAGATGGAGAAAAGTCCACATTTTTCCCAGAAGTCTTGATTCTGCCCCACTTATGTTAACAGAAGTTGTTCCACTGCCGAAAGGGCATCAAGATCAGCTGCTAGATGAGAGCTAATACATCTTTAATGTTTAGGTTTTCTAACAGCACTTCTCAAATTACAGCATGGCTATGATTTTAAAGTGTAAGCTATCTTCATGTTGAGCAACATTGATGAAAACCAAACAGGAGGCCTTTCTTCGTTGATAATGCCCTTGCGGGTAAGTGCACAGAATACAGACCTCTCTGTATTTAGGCTGCAGACAATTAGTCATGGGGAACAGGAGGAGACACACTCGATTATCCTGGGAAAGCCAAGAAAATTGAAATTGGTATTTCTGAGCAACCCATAAATTAAATATTTCGATAACTTAAATATTTATCTAATTCAGTTGTGAGCATGTCATGGACAGCATCTCACACATATGCAAAATCGGTTTATGGAAAATGCCCTGATATAATCTGACACCATGTCAGAGCATATCAGTGGTTTAAAGAAATACTCCTTTTTCAGGAAAGAAAATTATCAGGTTTCTACTCCAGACATGTGTCTATCCTACTTATGTCAGATAAGTGTCGTAAGGTAAGGGTTGTCGCTGTATTTTGCATGGCAACATAGTGGTCTTGCATTCCCAGGTATCCAAATACAAATTACTGTACAGCATGGGCTGAATTATTCTCTGAACATGTCTCATACACCTCTGCCTTCTTTGCCTCAAATTGAAAAAAACTGTGCAGACTTAGAACAGAATTTAGCTTTCTGAAATTTCTTATTTTTACATACTTGATCTTTGTATTCTACGATCTTTTCAAGTTTGAGAAGATAAAAAGGGCAATGGCTCTGGTTTGCCTCCTTAAACATTATTAATTCTCTTACAGGAGAGAGGAAGCAGTGCAGTGTGTTAATACAAAGCAACTTTAACTATGCCTTTCAGTACGGACATGTACAAGCATTCAGGAGCATGATTAGTGATCTGTGGAGATGTGTTGGCCAAGTTCAGCCTTTCATTTGGCTATTGGATAATATATCAGGTACAGTATAAATGTTGTCCCCTTGGAAGAACGAGTGTTATAACAGTCAAGAGAAAAGAGATTGTTTTATAGAGGAGGCAAGGGGAGATAAGTAACCTTCTCTAAACAAACTGCAACAATTATACAGCAGGCGAAAGATGATGAGCAGAGCTGGTTAAATGAGATTTTCTTTAGTCACATAATATTATAGAAATAAGAGACTTATGTATTATTTATTAAGAGAAGCAAAATCCTGCACCCCACAGATCTCTGGAGAGTTGTTGGTAACAAGTACAATATTCTCTCCATAACGATGTTCTTCTTTATTATTAATGAGCAACCTCGTGAATTAACCATATTTATAAGGGCAGGCAGCACCACTGCCTTTAGGAAGTTACTTTGTTATTCACAGAGTCGGAGAACTGTAAGGCTGGAAGGAGCCTGGGAGATCATCTGCTCTCTCGGTCTGCCAGAGACATCTTAACATTTTCAAAGAGTCAAGCCAATGGCAAAAAATTGGCTTACAATGGCTGTGGTGCACCAGCTGTGATGTACAGCACAGTGTTTCTATTTTCCTCTACCTTGACTAAACAGCCGTAATAACTAAAACATCAGAAAATGGAAGCAGGTTTGCAAGAAGCACAAGTATCAAAACCAAAAACTTCTTGTCCTTATAGTAAACTGTGTGTGTCCAGGGCATATCGAGCTATTAGTTCTTGTAGGTGCCTATTAGTGAGTGAAACAAATTGTAAACTACAAGCTTAACTGCCATGTGGAGGTCGACTAAAATCTAGGGGATTGAATAAGGTGGTTTTTGCAGCAATAGGGCTAGAGGAGAAAACATGTTCAAGGGAAGGTTTTGGAGCAGCCTAATGGTGAGTTTCACATAGGGCAAAATGTTTGCACCTACTACCTGGCACCTCCCACATCAGGTGGTTTGCTTGCATGTGGGATGTGCTTGTACTAAAGGCAAATTTTGCACGTCCACAACCAGTAAGCCACTTGAAAACACTGTTTTGCTGTTCCCCTGGTCCTTGTGAGATCTTTGATCTGCGGCAGCATCTGTCGTGAAGCATCTGCAGTGCAGATGAGGTTTCTGAGAGCACAATTTGCATTAATGTAACACGTGAGCATAGCAGACCTCCATGGCATGGGGAGGCCCAGGCGCCAGCCAACAAGGATTTCAGCAGTTCCGCACAACAGACTGTGAAAAGCAGCCACTCTTCTGTCCCAAAGTTATCTTTCCAAAGCGAGTCTGCTACAGAGTGCTCACTTTTTATGCAGACACTGAGCCAGCTGCAGTTTACCTTGTGGCTAAGAGCAAGCAGCCTGGAGAAACCCAGTTCCATGGGCTGGGATTGATTGCTCCCAGCGTTGGCTTAGACAACTGCCTGCAAAAGAATAAAGCAATTTGAAGAGACATTATTGACTCAGCTGCAATGTTCAGAAGGTCTTCAGCAGAGGCAGGGCGGCATTTAGCCTTAATGTGGTATCCAAAAACAGCTTCCTCAGTTGTTTTCTCTAGGTGTGTCTTTCTCTTTTGTTACCAGGGAAGGACTGGAGGAGCTGAATATGTGCTTGTCTAGCACTAGCAGCTCAGCATGGAAATGTGATGATTGCACTTTGCAAGTTGTAAGCTGCTCTGTACCTACCACATTAAGGTTGTAACATCAACGCTGTTGTCAGATGGTATATTTTTGGAGGAGACCCTGAGTCTCCAGTGCCTCCACCAGTTGTTAAATTAGTGCAAAACAGGAGTCAGATTCTGCCATTTAGATGTTTTACACACTTACGTGAAAAGGAGAAAGGCAAATGGGTTATTTTAGCTGGATTTTAGGGCAGCTGGATGCAGGCACAGACCACATTAGCACTACAAGGCAGGAGGGAGTGTACTGACAAACTGACTTTCTCTGCTCGTGCCACTGTCACCACTGGAATTCTTCTGTTTGCACCAATGTACGATTTGTGCACTTCTGAGGATGAACCAGGTTGGTTGGTAGAGCATGCATCTCAGTGTCAGCAGTTGTCTCCAGCACTGAGGCTGCCATGTTCTGTGACCATGTTTCTATTATGCAAAGTGCACCCAGTGGGAGCAATAAGGCACCCACAGCTTTCAGAAATGGGACTGGAGCGGGAAGTTTAACTTGGGCTCCTACTTTGACAATATGAAGCTGCCCTGAGAGTGGGGGATGAGCTACCAGGTTTTGCTATAAGGGGGTGGAGATGGGATCCTGGTCACCTAAAAGCCCTAGGAGAGCCTGGAAGATGTTAAAGAAACAGTTATCTCTGAACCAGGGCCAATCTGACTCTGCAAGCATATTATATTAAAATTCATTGGAACATACTCACATTCACGAAAATGAACTTAAAATTCAGTGGCTGTGGAAATACTGTCCACCACTGTATGAGAGCTTTGTGATTAAGTACACACACAGTAATGAATTACCCCAACTCTGGTTCTTTGTGCTTTTATTTCAAGTTAAAATGTGATTAAAATGTAATTAAAATAGTCCTTGTTTTCATAATGGCAATAGGCTTTCATTTTAAAAAGTATTATTATTGCAAAATGGCAAATGTTATGCCATTAAATATTAGCAGGACCATCATGTGAAAATCATGGGAGGTAACTCTGCTGTATTTGCTTGGGTGAGGCCTCTCAGACAGAGTGAATTTTCTACCCTTGGACTCAGCACTTAAAGCTGCAGACAAATAAGAGAAAGCTCAAAGAAGCTCAGATATAACAAGAGAAAATGCAGCTTGTGTGGAGTTGGATTTACCCCGACTTGAGAAAATGTGACTGAAAAGGGATGTACAAGCTGTACCTAGAACAAAAGACAAGCATAAATTGCTTGCCAAGTTCAGTAAGAGCAGAATAAGATGTAATTAAGTTAATTAAAGGTCAGTACAGTTAGACAGGAGGAAAACTTTTCTAACCGCAGAGGGAGGTAGTGTCTGAATAGGTTGCTTAAGATCGTTGTGGCAACCCTGTCTTCCCTGTCTCTTTGTCCCTGCCACCGTACAAATACTGCCTGGGATGTCATGGTTATGCTTGATATGGCTTTATGGAATGGGACTGTAACTGAAGCCCTTTCCAGCTCTATTTTTCTATGATTTTATGTCAATTTGACTGTTGCTGTGTAAAGCTTCCTCTGTCATGTGATCCAGAGCATTTCATCTGCTAAACATTTTACTTAGAAAGTTTTCTTCCTACATATATTACAACCTTTTTTCTTTTTTTTTTTTTTTTTTTTTTTTTTAATAACAATGATAATCCACAGGATGAAGGTAACACTTTCTACTCCTTACAAAGCTAAATTTACCATTGGCCTTATTCATAAAGGAGTAGACAGATGCACAGGAATGTTACGGGATTGCTGAGTGTTCGTAAGGTGCTGAGTGTTCGTAAAGTACGCTGGTAGCAAAAATGGGCACGTAACCCAGGAAATATGTCTCCCAGGCCTTTCCCTAGCTGCCAGACCACATTATTTATCCAACAAATTATGCTGATGAAGATGGAGTACCCAATTTGCAGCTCTGACACAACTTCTTTTTTTCTTGTCACATGAAGAAACCATAATTCTCTGAATGCAGAGGAAGTCCTGGCTGGTGGAGGTTCAAGGTAAAATCCATTCCACAAATTTCTCATAGAATGCAGGTTAATACAACCCAAGAATTGGGGCTATGATGTTAAAACATAATTGCCTATTTTTTCTGTGGTGAAAAACTTGTTCTGATTGTGAAACTGTCTATGATTTGATTTGGTAAAGTAAGAATATTTGATGTCAACAGAAACTAATATTGTCTAATTAATTAAACCACCTCATGATGCAATATGTAGTATAATATGTTTTCTCACAGTAGTATGTTTTCACAGAGCTGTCACTCACTGTAAAGGCTACTATCTTTCTTTTCTTTTCAGTACAAAAGCTAACTGTAAAACTTGAAACCTTTCTGGGAAATTGCTTGGATACACAAAGAACAGATGAGTCTGGTTTTCAATTTTCAGTGCTTTCTGAGCTTCATATAAAGAGGTTTTTGTCAGCTGCCCTCAGCTAGATGTGCAGAACCAGATCCTCCAGGTTTGCAGTTTATTTTGCAGCTTTCTCACAACCTTTATAATTGCAGATGTACATTAAGATAAGGTGTTGGTTCTTTCACGGGAGTCTGTTACAGTTTGTAGATTCTTGTGTTGCTCAGTTTGCTTTTTTACAAAGAATGCTGTCTGTTCAAGAGCAAACCAGGTGAATGCCATGAAAGTGCTGCCTTTTCAATGTGTTCTTGCCATCTGTGTTTGTTAAAGAGTGCTGTGTAGACAGCTATGTTGCACTTTACAAATGAGTAAGGAGGAAAGAGCTTGGCTACCATGATTAATCATTGTTAGTTTGTTGTGGCTATCAGCATTTCTATTGGAAAAACATTTGAAAGTCATATGAAGAGTTGAATGCTTCATCATGCTTGATATTCTTCATATATCCAAAAGTTTAAGCTTCAGTGACCTCACCATGCCATTTTGCCTGACTTCCTTCCTTCCTTCCTTCCTTCCTTCCTTCCTTCCTTCCTTCCTTCCTTCCTTCCTTCCTTCCTTCCCTCCTTCCCTCCTTCCCTCCTTCCTTCCCTCCTTCCCTCCTTCCATCTTCTTATCTTCTTTCTGTATCAATTGCAAGCAGTCTATGCTTGACAAAATTAAAAAACCAGCCATATGCTGTTGCAGAGACTTCAAAGAAGAATTTCTTCAGTCTTCTAGTTGCAATTAGATGCCCAGTGCTTCAGGAAAAATGTCTGTAAGAGAAGATGGTAATCCAGTACGCTATTGAGCAACCTGGTAGTACCTGCCTGCACCTGGGATCCTGCCTTCCCAGAAGTGTCAGAGCAGGTAGCGACAGCTAAACCCAGCTGCCTTATTCAGGATAAACAGACTCTGGAACAGCCACACATCTGTGTTCACACCTCTTACAGGTGCCAACTAGCTAATAGCAAGATTAGCATAAACATGAATCGGTATAATATGAAGGGAAAGAGAAGTGTAAGTATCAGCACCATTTACACAGATTTGATATGTGTGTATATGGCAGCAGGAGATGGTCTGCCATGTGGGGGTGTCATGCACGTGTACTGGGGTGTGCAGGGCAGGCCTGTGTTTGACAGCCATGAACATGCCCACAGCACAACAGCCTCAGTGCTGGGCATAAATATGTCCAAGAAACAAGTGACACATTTGTGTACTGTTTAACCGTGGTCAAATGATAGCCATAATTTGTCACTCAAATTGTTTGAGTAATATTTTTTCATGGCATAGATCCAGTTCTATAAATTAGTTGAAGAGCATCTGTTTAATAATTTAAATCCCTCAGTGTTTCAGTTGCTGGTTAAATTATTGATGGTTGTTTCTGCATTATTCACTCACCCTTAATAAGGCAACTGAAGTGTTGGTCTGACTGACTTTTCCCCAACTGGTACTTACACATGCTTCAGTCCCGTTTGATGCACCTTTCTGATGGTATTTGATTCGTGCCATACCCACTGATGGCCCTGTCAGCACGTGCACTGACTTCTTGGACTTCCCTTTCCCCGATGTGTAATCAGCACCTTATGAGCAACACTGTTGCTTTCTGTACTCATTGATGAAACTTCACACATGATCCCAATATCAGCTGGAACTAGCGTAAGACAAGTGTGAAATCACCCATGGTTTACATGGAGCCTGATCACAATGAGACAGTCTGGTCAGAGACCACCCCAGGTCCAGCTGTGCCTGGGCACACATGTCCTGGCAGATGTTCTCCTACTGGCCTTACTGCTGGATGCAGGAGCGTGGTTCTACTTGGAGGGAGGGTGCAGGGGGGCGACCCAAGGGCAAGGCAGATGTTTTTATCGAAGTGTCACAGAGACAGGTCTCACTCCCTGCTCCACACAGGCCAGGCTCTCATATGGGCTCGCAGAGGGACCAGGCAGGAGGTGGTTTCACAGCCTGCGTCTCCTCTCAGCAACAGTAGCTGTCTGCATCTGCTTTTCTGCTGCTCAGCAGCTGCAGGAGGACGTGGTCACAGTTGCCCTTTGCTGTCTGATCTCTAACAGTTTCTGTAAGCCACAGGGAAGGAACCAGAACAGGAAATATTTTCTTGAGCGCAAGGTGCATTTTAGCAGCAGAACTGAAACCGCCAATGTCAAGTCTGAAAAACAGATGGCTGATAAAAGTAAAATATAGCTTATTCAGGAAGCACATAAATTGATGCGGCATGTTAATATTTCAGTGGCTCAGGCAGCTGCACTGTTTCTGATACAGTAAGACCACCCCTTTCCTCCAGAGCACAAGCTGAGCTGCAGCTCTTGTGAACCCTGAGAAGGTCGGGTTGTTCCTCTCAGCCTATTCTTCTGTAACCTGGAGGTACCTTGGGAGGCTGGGGCTGGCCAGCTCTGGGAAAGTAGGCACTGAATATTGTAAGTAAAACTGGTTTTGACACAGGGAGCTGTATATAGCCAGCAGTAGGGATGGGACTTATCTTGTCTGATCCTGATCACGCCACTCATGTGAGTGATTGCATTAAAGTCAGTGAGACTGTCCAGCTCCTTGAACTGTTCTGGGAAAGAGCGGCCCCAGGGTGCCCCAGAGTGAAGTGCCCTCTTGGTCTTCCTGCTATGGTGCAGGGGGTGTCTGAGTCCCTTTGGGAAAACCAACCCTGTGGGATAGTAGCTTGGGGCGGGGGGGCTGCAAACCACTGCTGGACCCATGCGCTGCATCGTCCAGCCTCACGAGTGGGCTCACAGCACTGAAGGGAGACGAATGTCATCTCAAAGTCAGTCCTCAAGCTGCCCTCACCACAGAGTACCACCCTTAGCTGCAACTCCCTCATCTCTAAGCTTTCATTCAGAGCCTCGCTCTTCAGATTTTTCCAGCAAAAGCCTGACCGATTTTTGCCAAAGTAGCTCTTTAAAAAGTGGTTTGTTTTTCAGTTGGAGGAAATTTTCTCTGAAGGGAAATATCACTTCCTGATTTCTTCTGCTAAGCAGCAGAGATGTGCAGAGCACAGCAGAGAACTGCAGAGCAGGAGTGTGGTCAGCAGCTTCCTGCAGCGAAGCCAAAGCACCAACAGCTCAAATGTGGGAACAAGGCCAGGAAGCCAAAAGTATATTCCCATGCCCATGTGAAAAATCCTCATATCACATAACAGGACCCATTAAAAACCATCTACAGGGAATCACAAATTTCATGCGGCTTCTGTAATTAAGAGTTGTATGGGTATAAAATGTCTCAGATCTAAAGGATGAGTAATAATTCAAATTCCTGCAAGTAACTGCAAGTCCAAATTCCACAGCAATCTCTGAGCGGTTGCAGCCTGCTTTGAACATGCCTTGCTCAGGATGATGAAACCAAGGAGGCTATAGCAAATTTGACTCAAAAACAAACAAACAAAAAATCCTCCTTCAGAACAGTAGATGAGAGCAAACATCACAGTTCTTTGCGTCTACTTTTAGACGCGAGACTTTCCGGAGTCGGGGAGGAACCTGGCCTGTTGGGGTTCACTGTGGACAAATGCTCCCCGAGGTTTGGCTGTCGGGCACGGGGCCGTGGGGCGTGCACAGAGGCAGGGGCTGGTGCTCTGCGCTGCACCCTTCTGCAGGGCAGCCCCCCCCTCCGCCTGCTTCTCGGGCCTTGTTTGGTTTGGTTTTGCCAAGCACTGCTGCTTTCGGTTCCTCTACAATAGCGGAGCTTGTGTACAGAAAGGTCAACTTCAGGTCAAGCCAGGATCTTTTATCTTTTTTTCAAACCTGGCATGCAGACAAGCCTTATCCTGTAGAGATAAAGCAAATTTAGGCATTTTGAAAAAGATGCTGGAAAATGTCAGAATTAATTATTGGATCTTAGCTATTGGATCCCTTCTTTTCATGTGAGCATCATTAATGTGCTGTAAATGTGGACTAAATGCCCAGCATCCCTGAAAAGAACACAATAATATACCACATCTGGATCAGAGTGGGTTTATAAAAAGCATTATTAAAATGAGCTGACAGGATTAACCATTGTAACTGAAGAAAATAAAATCCACATTTTCCCACTGAATGTGAGCTGCACTTTTACCATATAGGGCAGTATGTGTCTCTCTTTTCAGTTGCTAACAAGAATCGATCTAAACATTTTTCTCCTGATTTTAACTTCAAGGCTAATCACTATAATCATCTCCTGTGACAACCCGGAGAGCTCTGTGGTGGTGTTGGCTGTTGTTTTGCTGAACACTTCCCTGAGAAATAGATTTTGGCCAGAGGCAATGTCATGTGTCTCCCCCCTCCTGTGTCTCATTGTTGTGTATTTAAAGTCTGTGCCCAAGGGCAACCTCTTTCTCCCTGGGTATCTGGGTATTTCTCTGTGTCTTTCATGCCAGGCAAAAGGTATCAAACAACTCTGACTTTGCTGCTGCTATGCCCTGTTTAGGCAGCAAAATAGGGGTGTAGGATTTACTTCAGCTGCCTGTGTACTCACTGGGGAGCTCTCTTTATCAGTCTCCTAAGTGTGTTAGGGAAATCTCTGTAGACTCAATCCTGTTGTGGTGGGCACCATGCAAGCACACAACCAGAAAGGTGCTTGTCCTGAGAATCTTTGCTTCTGCAGAGGAAAAACAGACAGTAGCTGAAGCATGCTCACATAGGTGCTGATTTAATCTAATTTACCCCAAAAGATGAGTCTTGGAACGGCAGTCCCAGATGGTGGTGGGTTTGCTGGGCCATGTTAGGTTGCGGTAAGGCCACTGCCGTGTGAGGGTGGAGTGAGAGGTTAAGACGGAGACCTCAAATACAGAAATGCTGCTTCCTGCTGGGTACCCAGTTCGATGTGCGGCTTACCGTGCCCAAGCTCATCAGCTGGGAGGAGGTTCTCCATGAGCAAGGGACATACATGAGGTGAGTTGTGACACTATTACAAGCTCACAAGCCCCTCTCTGTGTTCTCCCTGGCCCCCTGGTCCCACTGGCCTGGTGAAACCTCAATTTCCTGTTAAGGTTTAGTGTGGGAGGGAGAAATCTTATGAGGAGCCCTGCTGCCTGCCTAACTCCTCCTGGCAACCCAGCTTATGGATGGCAAAGCAGCCATGCTGCAGCTGAGGTCCACCATGGCAAACCAAAGGGACACCCTCTCAGCTGCAGGCAGGGATATTGTGGTGCTCCAGGAAAGGAGCCACCAGAGAATCTGCAAGGATCCTTGTTCCAGCAGCAGAAAAAAGGTAAACTATTTCACTGATGCACCACCATGCTTTATTTTTTCCCAGTTTTTGCTGCTTGAATAAATGCCCTGGCTTGCTGAAGTTAAAATTTTGTGGAAGATATCTTTTTGTTGAGGCAATTGGAAACAGCCTGTGCTGGCACTCGGTGAAATGTCAGGAGTCTGTTTTAGACTTCCATGGGAAACATGGCACAGCCCACCGGTGTGTTTTGTCTTGCCCAGATCTGGGGAAGTAAGACCAGTCCTGGGCCTGCCTGCTGAATGCAAAGGTATTTTGAGGGCCACAGAGGACCCCAGATATGACAGGATCAGGTCCTACAGCTGCAATAGTAGATGACCAAGTATAGAGAAGTCTGCATGACTAAAAGAGATGAGAGAACAAAGGGGACTCTACCAGCATGACGCCAGCAGTTGTGTAATTTGGGTAGAGACAGAGGGAAGGCGGCTCTCTGGCCATGATGACTAACTCCTCTCTTTCTGCGGCTGGACTCACGAAGGACAAGGCATCCATAGCTCACCTTCTTTTGAAGATGGCAGTGAAGCATCCTCTACTGCCCAGACAAACTTGCAACTTATATGCCAGATCTGACTTACCTGGTGGGGACAGTCAGTGGGACACTGTCGGATGAAGGGGATAAGGGCTGACTGCGAATGTCATAGAGCAACTCCGGCTGTACAGCCTCCCCAGCCAGCGCCACCGTGGTGGACAAGTTCCGAGTCGTGGGCAGGTTCAGCTGGCCCCAGGCAGGGCCTGGCAGGAGAAGGCAGAGGAAGGTACAGGCAGCTGCCTGCGCTGCCAGGCAGGACACAGCACCGTTGTTCCCTCCCCATGACCCCCATAAGCCTCACAATGTGGAGGGTTTTCTGGGGAAGGAAAATGGCAGCGTGCTGCACATTTACCCGCTCCCTCCTTCCACTTTCCCCCGCTTTGCTCTCCCCAGATCCTGTACACTGTTTCATTGGGGCAGTATTTGGCTGCCACGATAAGCATGTGCACATCCATTGAAGTGTAGTGAGTCAAACCCACTATCCATCTTCTTTTGTAATTACTTTGATTTTCTGGATCTCTAGCATATCTGAGCACCTGCTTATACAGTGCCAGAATCTGGCATGGGAGTGTAAAATGATGGATCCCTTCTATATCTCTGGGCTTCTTTACAAAGTGCCGGTAATCTTTGCAAAATGAGATCATTCAGCCAGAGACAGTGTGAGAGACAGCTGAAGTAAAGGATATACACCTGTACCAGGCAGCTCAGCAGCAAGTAATGAATTACCTCTCTGCCTACTCATTATCTGCTGCTGGTGTGATGCTCAAGAGGGACAAGAGGAATATTTTCTTCTGTGGCTTGTTGTTAGCCCCTGCAGACTGCAGATAAGCTAAGATGCAAAGAAAGGTGTTGCTGTTCTAGACCTCAGAAAGGTTTCCCTCGGATCTGCCCTCTTTGTAAAAGCATTGTGATGCCTTTGATTTGCTAAATTGCTGGCACCAACAAACCTTTATAGTAGGTTTGCAATGTATAAAACATTGAAAAAAATATTCCATGAGCCAAAAGTCTAGTTGTCTGTGGTGTAACTCAGCTGAATTAAATAGAGCTACATGAGGAGAGGGTGGAGGCTGTGAATTTCATCAGTCTGAGAGATCTCTTTGAATCTCTCACATTTTCATCATAGCAAAAAGGAACATCTGGACATATTGTGCAAGGGCCACATTCTGCTTTCAGTTGTGTTGAGGCAAACCCAGAGTTGTCCCAATGGGACAATTCAATATTTACCCCAGGATAAACAAGAGCAGGATCTGTCACCATATTTTTGGCTTTACTGCTTTGTTCTCTAAGCTTAACCTGTTCGTGTCCAGCTTGCACTCACTTTCTGAATTTTCCTTTTCCTGAAATGAGACACAGGAGCAGGAAGGAAGATCTAAGAAGTCTCCAGTTTTTCGTTTGAGTTTTTCATTCTTCTTGGCATTCTCCAAAAACCTCTGTCCTGTGTCACTGTTTCTGAGAATCTTTTCTCCTTTTGGCAACCTGTAAATTACTCCTGCTACCTTCCTCCCCATCTACATTGCTTGTTCTTCTTTCCTTTTCACTTCCAGTAAAGAAAAGTGAACAACTAAAGAGTTTTCTTGTGTTTGTCTTTTCCCACTGGCTCCAAAGGCCTCAGCTAAGAAAACAAAACAAGGCAGCTCACTCAGGGCCATGCTGGGAATTGTACTTTTCAACTGTCTCCACTGTATGCCCCTGACACTCTTCAGACCATGAAGAGTTTAGGGAACAGGAAGAGGCTGTCAAATGCAGCAGTTTTGCACTTTTTGATTTATCTCTAGTTCCTCTTCTTATTCTGTGTCTATACCTTCAATTTTGGCCACACCCAAATCTGAAGCTGCAGTTTTTTGAAAGTAACAAGTGACATCAGGTGCCTAAATGAGACAGATATGCGGGGTACGATTTTTGGAGATTCAGCCTGAACACCGGAGGAAGTTCAAGCTCCTTCAGCAACGGGTCTCAAACACTTTGTGAAACCAGGGCTTTAGTGTAAACATCCCAAAAGTACAGCACCAAAAAGCCTGATGTGCAACAATGCATCTGGAGGTGCTCAGCAGCCAGAGCCAGTCTCACTCTATCCCAGGCACTGCACATGGGCGCAGTCTTCCACGTTTTGCTATGACACACAAGGGCTCAGGTCCCTCTGCTTTTCCTTCTTGCATGACTAACACGAGTCCACTAACACCTGTTTTTCTGCTGCTTATATTTAAAATAGGGAAGAAGCGCTATTTGCTGCAGAAGCCCTGAGAAAATTGTCTGCAAAGAATACAAGCAGCAACTTTTCCTACCAGCTCCTGCATTTCCTCCAGCGTCCTGCACTGTTTTCCCAGGAGGCACGTAGGAGCTTGTAGCATATTGTGCTTGATGCCACTGCAATTCTAAGATAATTGACTTTGTTCCTGAGAAATAAATGTTCTTGCCCTGGTAGACATGAAAAAGCGTCTCCATGCAGACATTTCCTGATACTTCTATTTGACAGACTAGAACAGTGAAGCAGGAGTCGATGTTTTGATTACATGCATCAGCCTTGACATAAGGATAGGCTGGTGCATGTAATGCATATCATTAAAAATAGTTAGCACAAAGAAATGATTGTTATTTTGCTTAAGTTGAGCTGGACTCAGTAGCTAATTAAGTACAGACTTTTTCCATGGTTATATGCAGTTTTCAAATTCCTATAACACAAACTGTTTCAGAGGATAAGTTAAATACAGAATGCATTGAGTTTGGTAGAGAAAGTTTAAAGGTCTGCATTTTCCCACCAAAGCTATTTGATATCAGCTACAGAGTGGGTGTGTGTGTGTGTGTAAGGGTTATGACCCCTTTTATTTTTACAACCATTGCCATGATTTCATAATACTGGCAGCAGTCACTTCAAGCGAGGGACTAGACTTTATTACTACAATTATATGCTAGTATGTGGGCATAAAACAGAAAAACTTTTCTGTAGATAAATGCCAGTAGCAAAATCCTTTTGTCCAACAAATAGTCCTGTAGCAGTGTTATGAATATTATATTAACCTCAATAAGTGCTATGCCAGAAATATCTATTGTACTTGGTGCAAGTTATGTGTTCTTATAGCAGGTTTGTTCTGAGAAATGAATATACTCAGTGCTGAGGACATACAGCACCTTTCCTTTGGAAAGCACGTTACAATGTGCACACATTAATCATAATGGCCCATTGTGGGAGGCGGTAACACTATTTTAATCAGTAGGGAAACTGAGGCAGGGAGGGTGCAGTTGAATGCAGTGAATGCAATTTTGGGTGTTCCCACTGTGATGCTGTGCGCATGTCCAGACAGTGCGGTGCAGGTGTGGGGTGACACAAGGTTGATCCACAAGGCTCCACCCAGGCCAGCACTGGTGAGAATACTTTGCCATTTGAGTTTCTGGGGCAGGGTGTGAAAGAGAAGGATGAATCCTGCAGGAGAGACGACGCACTGACCCCCATCCCTGCTGCCCCCAGACAAAACCTCTGTGCTGGCAGGGCTGGGCACTGCCCTTGGGTGGGGAGCTCCATCAGCAAACATGAAGGAGGAATCAAAGAAGAGAGTTTTGTCGAAGTCTGTCACTCTTCGGATCAATTCCTAAGGCCTTCTGGCCCAGCTATGAGAGCACGGAGCCACTAGCCTGCCAGCCAGCTGAGCCTGGCTTGCCTAAAACCTGGCTTTCTGGTGATGCACGAGAAGAAAGTTCAGCCTGGGTAGTTCACAGCCTGGGCTGAGAGGTCAGCGCCCAGGCAGGATGGCCCCAGCAGCACTAAGAGAGCTGCAAGTGCTGGGGGTAGCTGCTCTCCAATTTGACAAGACTACAGAGGGGAAATTTTTTGCCTAAGCAAGAGGTGACTTTGCGATCAGCAGTGATTTCAGACTCAATGGTTCTCTCCTGAACCACCACCACTGTCGGGCAGAGCAAGGCTGATGGCTGGTGGGGCTGCTCTCCTTGGCAAAGGCTGAGCAAGACTCACTAGTAACTTAGCTAATAGAATTATATGTCTAATAGAAGGGATATAAAATCCAACAAACTGTTGATCTCTATTTTTTTCACATTTATTTCCCTGCCCCTGTTTTCAAGTAAGGTGATGGAGGTATACAGAGAAGCATGTCCAACTCTGTGGACATTGTGTTTTTCTCCACTGTCTTTCTTTCCAATCATATTAAATTTTCAATCGGAATAAAAAACCAGCCAATAATGTAAATAGCACATTACATTGGAAAAGTAGATTGATTCAACTTTGTCTCAATTATCATGTTTGCATGAAATTAGTAAAATTACTGTTTGTGCATATTTCACAATGTCATTTTGAGTACTTTTCCCTCTTTGTAGGTGATCTGATCTTTTAGGTAGTTGCCTGGTAGCACATATCAGCCATGTTGCTGTACAGCTGAATAACAAGCTGTTGTTACTAACCATTTCCTATCAGTCCTACAAGCCATGCAGTATCTGGTGTGTTCTGTATTTCTGCTTGACTGAAACTTTGCTGGAGAGAGTCCAGCGCAGGGCCACAAAGATGATTAAGGGAGTGGAGCATCTCCCTTATGAGGAAAGGCTGAGGGAGCTGGGGCTCTTTAGCTTGGAGAAGAGGAGACTGAGGGGTGACCTTATCAATGTTTATAAATATATAAAGGGTGGGTGTCACGAGGATGGAGCCAGGCTCTTCTCGGTGACAACCAACAGTAAGATAAGGGGTAATGGGTTCAAGCTGGAACACAAGAGGTTCCACTTCAATTTGAGAAGAAACTTCTTCTCAGTGAGGGTGACGGAACACTGGAACAGGCTGCCCAGGGAGGTTGTGGATTCTCCTTCTCTGGAGACATTCAAAACCCGCCTGGACGCCTTCCTGTGTAACCTCACCTAGGTGTTCCTGCTCCGGCAGGGGGATTGGACTAGGCGATCTTTCGAGGTCCCTTCCAATCCCTAACATTCTGTGATTCTGTGATTCTGTGAAACTTCTGCAAAGAGAGAATGATATTTAACAAATATGGTGTTTTTTATTATGCATTTGCAGTATAACTTTTTGTTCTTGCTATAAGCCGAGAAATAGGGTTGTACTCAGAGATTTTTAAAATGTCAAATGGTCACAAATAATGAATGATATGATCCTGCCATCCCAAATTGCACTCATTATTTATAGCCATGTAAATATTCACAGAACAAATCTAAATACATGTGAATATTATGTATCTCTAATGACAAATGCTTGCAACAACCCATATTTCAAAAAAATTCATATGTGTAAACATGCAGCAGTGGTCAGTCCTGCAATAACATAACTTTTTCAGCTTTTCAAGATCAGGAACAACTGAAAATGACAACCAGCATGAATATACATTTTAGCTGGTTGTACTTAAAATGAAAGGTCAGCACAACCACAGGTAACAACGATGCATGAAACAGCAAAAGAGATCTGAGGGTGAAACCAGGGACTCATCCAAAAACAAGGGATGTCATCTCCTGACTGTTGACCAGGAATGAACTGTAGGCAATTCAGACCTCAAGTCCCAGTGCTTTGTATTTTATTTACTGTGCTCTGAATAATGTTATAGCACAAGGCCCTTGTGCTTCTGAAACAAAAACACACGTTCGATGGCAAACTGTTCCATGGAGAGGCTGCAGCTTGAATGGGTGTTCAAGTCAGAAGGCAGCAGAGAGGTGGCTCCCCTGTCCCCTCTGCAACACCCCTGTTAGAGGGACAAAGCCAGGAAGGTGGCTGTCCCCCACGACATCTGCAGGTATTGCTGCTTCTCAGCCGCCTTTGGACACCCTGCTATAGCACAGAGGTTAGAAGCTGTGACTGGCTTGTGGCTGCTGTGATAAGAAAGTTTTATAGCAACTTTATTATGTCAGAGTTTGATGGTGATGAGAACAAAGTGGGCAGTGCAGTACTGCCAGTGGCCTGCTCTGCCTTTTTTCACTGAGAGTGCAAATTATTTTCACTACAGGATTCCTTGCCTAGTTATTATTTCTATTGTACAAACAGTGTGATGTGCAAGACAAGGTGACAGAGCTGAAGAACTTATCCCCAAAGGCTTGTTTCTGTCCTGCTGATTTTCAGAGCTATACTTACTCTATTTTCAGTACAGTGGATCTGGTATTGACAAGTATTGACAACCCTGTAATGATGTTGACACTTGAATCAAAAAGGAAAACTACTACATGCAAGAGTCAGCCTCCTACTTAAGAGCATGAGGATCACAAAACTTGCTCCTGGCACCAGGTACATTTTGGAGAATTAGGTAGAGTGTGTAGCATGTTCATGATTGAAAACGAGGAGCTGGGCAGGAGCACTATGAAAAATGATGGCCCAAAACAACGTTGTTCAATCCAGTGCTCAGGCAAGGGTCCTGAATTCCTGATCTACTCACTAACAAATATTTTGTCATTGCTTCCCTCAACTGCCACAGTCTTTTCCAGGTTCATCCTTGCAAGGATCAATATTAGGCCTTACTCAATGACTGTAACAGATCTTTACTTCTCATGTAGCAAGATTAATGAGCAAAGACTACCACTAGTGTGGGAGATCACACCTCGATTGATGATTTGAAATAATCAACATGAAACTTGGAAGTTCACTGAAGAGAAAAGGTATAAGATAATTTTATTGTATTGACGTTTTAAGAATTATTATTCTCAAACACCCACTCAACTTGTCTGTCTCATGTCATATAGATAAAAATAAACAGTTTGGTTTGGTCTCTCCTTTGACACACAAGGACCATGATAGGATGGGGAGAACACTACCAGGGCAAGATAGGGCTGGTCTGAGGATCTTTCCAGCCATCGCGCACTGCCTAGTCCCTGGCTAGAAAATGGAAACATATTTGGGAGAAGACAAGACCTCAAATTATGTTCTTGAATAAGAAAACTGCTTATTTTTTGCTGCATAATCTTGAGATTATGAGCCTACATTTCTCATCTTGTCCTGTTGAAAGAATAGGAAAGAACAACTCAAGTCAGAGACAGTGTTCAGCAAGAAATCATCCAATTTTGTCTGGGCAAAAAAAATATCTGCCTCTGAATTTATTTCGTAATGTGAGCAGAGCAGCAAAGAGCATGCCTGGGAAGCGCCAGCCTGCTGGATCAGCAAGGGGAATGAAAGTCTTTTCCCCTTTTTGATGGAGGTACTGAAGAATGGATGCAAGCTTCCTGTTTGTGTTTCCTTGACCTGGTTTTGGTGTAGCACTCAACTGATGTGTGTGAAACCTTGGCAGGCCACAAACTACACACTGACACAGGCAGAAGCCAAAATTGCACTGATCCTCACATGTGAGCTGGATGCGGGAGCTGTGGGAAGAGGTGGGTGCTGGGCATAGCCAGGCTGGGGAGCAGGAGAGACAGCAGGGAAAACAAACCGTGTCTCAAAATACTGTATCAAAATCCTAGCGATGTATCAGTTCCCCCAGACACTCCAGCGCTTTTTCTAAAAACTGTCTTGAACCTGGCCGACTAGTACTTTCTGATACATATTTAATATTTTCCATCAGTTTGCTACTATCTCTACCTGATTTTTTTTTTTGATCATTCCTTTTTTCCTCCTTGGTGGTTCATTTCCTTTCCTCAGAAACAAACACACTGTTATCTGCAAATACCGTTCATTACAGGGAGTCTGCTTTTCTGCCCTGTTTCTCTGCTTCCAGTAAGCTTCAGTCTCCAGATCTGGTGTTGCAGCTCAGGGACAAAGTCCTTTATTACCCAGTTCTGCAAGGAAATAGTTGTGCATGAACTTTACAATTCGTGTCCAGAATTTATCAGAAAAAAAACCCAACAACCCATACCAAAACACAGCAAACAACCACCAAAACAAAACAAACAAAAAACGCCATAGAATTGTGCAATAAAGTTTGTCATAATAAACTTTGCAGGAACTGTTTAAACTGTTTATTACTTGTCTATTTTTTAAGTTATGCAGAGAGGGGGAACCCAACATACCTCACGTGGGGCCACTTCTCTGTTTGGACCCGCTGGATACCAAATGGGACCATTTACATTTGCAGCTGCTGGTACATATGCTAAAATTAGACTAAATAAAAAATAGCAGCTGCATGGGTAGAAACAAACCAAAGCTGATTCACAGATGGGGGCAGCTTGGGGAACTCAGGCGTTGCAGCTAGATTTGACAAAAAGGCTGGTCCAGTGTAAGAGCCCCGTGCCTATGAAGACACAATAGCCTATAATGGTAAGCCAAAACTATGTTCTGCTCAACCGCCTTGCTAGGGAAATCCTTTCAGCGCCCTGGACTTTTTTTAAAAAATTTTTTTAAATTTTTCATTTTATTTTTTTTAACATATGTTACAATGTCTCATTATGTAGGAACACATTTCCCTTTAACATGTCTGTCGTCTTCTATCCCCTCAGCCTCCCCCACAAACTTTCCTTGGACAACCACACTCATTGTGGCCCATGCCAAGAAAAGCCCACTCTCTGCTTGTGTCCAGCCCCATGCTCTCTGCTAACTCCATGCCAAGACATTGACAGAGTGCAGGATCTTTCTCTTCAGCCTTGTCACAGGCTATTTTTTTTTAAAGGATTCCCTTTCAAAATGCTAGCGCAGTGGAACGTCATGACCTCTTCCACCAGCAGCTCTGTCTTGCGTTGTCCTATGCATTATATTCAGATAAAAGGATATATTGTGAGTTTTAAGGAGCAGTCTGCATCACGGAGAGGAGGGTGCAGAAGGGGCAGACTGCACAGTTCACACTCTCTGAATAGTCAAACAGGACTTTCCCAGGGCAGAAACTACCAAAAATTCCAACCAATTTTCATAGGAAATCTTAGCAAAATTCCTTCCAGCAGCATTTAGTGGTTGTGACACTCCTGTTCATGGCAATACAAGATAATATGGGATGCACAGGTTTTCTGGGTGTTGTGTGACAGAGATCCCTGTAACTTAGCACAGTCAGTGGAGGCTTATTGCCCCCATGTCAGGCTCTGCATTCTCTGTTACCTTTGTTTCCAGGCAGATTTGTTAGCTCAGGCTCCTCATAAGCGTGGTGCTTCGGGCCATCGGAGCAGTTACACATGCCCTTCAGCACTCCTGAATTGCAAAGCAGGTCTTTTATCCCCAGGAAACAGAGAGGACACTGCACAAACAGCACCCTGGTGTCAAGTTTCCAGGCAGCTTTACTTCCGCGCTTGTGCAAAGACTTCACCACATTGCCAGGGTCCAGCTCTTCTCCGCTCCTGGGCCCTACCAGGACATGGCCTGGCAGCCTCATCACCTCTGTACGGCTGCTTCAGCAGCAGTCTCTTGTCACTTGCCTGTGCAGGGCTGTGCCAGCTACAAACACACATCCAAGTACTTCAGCCTGAGTCCCTCCTTGGACCATAAGCGTCAAAAATTCAGGCAAAGGTTTTGCGCTGGCACAGGTTACCAACCGGTTAACTTGCACCCAGCTTCAAACGGCTTCTCTGAGCAGGTTGGTGCGTCGATGTGGCAGAGGGGACGTGCCAGTGTGTCCCGTGGCGCCCTGTCACACACCTGCTCCTTGCCCCAGGGTGACTCCCAGCAGAACCGCAGGGCTGCCGGGCTGGCACCTGCCGCTGCGGCACCGTGGGGCACCAGCACCTGTCCAAAGCCTGGGAGGACAGATGGAGACCTTTCCTTGGTAAAGGGCCCACGTCCACAGCTGAGGCAGCACCACTCAGACCCAGGCTGGATTCCTCCTTCACCCTAAAAAGCCTTGTTTAAGCCTTATGGCCTAACCACTATAGATTCACCCTCTCTTCTATAAATTCTTGGACTCAATCTTATTTACAGCTCTTGGATCCAGCTTCGGCCACAAGGCAGGACAACATCTTCCTGCCCTCCGTGGTCTGGTGCTTGGGGCACTCTCTGGGAAAATGTGAAACAGACAGTAAACATTCTCAGGCTAAAGATGGAGCTGAACCTGTGTCTTCTATTTTGGGAGCTATTAAATTAGACAAAGAACAGCTACTGACTGCACACAGAAGGGGCTGCTCGATGTGCATCAGATCTGGACACTTGAAGGAGCAAAGTCTGATATACCTTGGGAGTGCTCAGCCGAATATCAGAGGCAGCTGTATTTAAGAATAGGGACTTCTTGGATTGCAATTTTGTTCCAAGGCACTGCTATTCCACTTAAGCTTTCCTTTAGGCAAGTCCTTCCCACACTGAGGCTTAAGCGCACTCCTTAATGATAAATGACCTTGGATGCCACGGCAGCAGACAGAGGGGGAGTCTGAAAGCTCTAACCCTGAGCCAGTTGTGAACCATGCTGCAAACCCGTTTGGTAGCCCGTGTGTGAATGGGGCCTTTGTTAGAGACTGATGAGTAGGATGTTCAGAGAACTTGGGAAAGTATGCTTGGCAAGTAAACTCACCTAACTAATAATAAAAATGGTTTTCAAATTTGCCAGGCTTCTTTGCCTGAGGCGAGCACAATTAAAGTCAATGAATTGTTTAATGTGAGGAAATAACAAGAGAGGGAAGAAAAAAAGCATTCTGTTCTCTGGTGCTGTTCTGGAATATCTCTTGTGTAGATCCTCCTCTGGATTGATGATAAAAGCCCTTGGCATGCATCCTGCAGAGAAATCAAGAAGCGTAACAGAGATATGTGAGTCTGTTGAGAGCTATATCCTACCTTAGCATGAAGATGGACTCTCGGACTTAAGGCATTTTTCATCTCTAGCTGGGATGATCTATCTGGCAGGCACGTATTAGATTTTGGATGTTTTAACAAGCCAGAATGCTTTCATGGGAGCACTCCCAATGACATGGAGAGCTGTTTCAAACATGCTGGCAAACTGCAATCCTCCTCCACAAGAGGCCCAGAGCAGGCACTAATTACAGGATGGGTGTAGCACATACCTTCCTCTGGTGGGAAAGAACTGAGCCTGAGAACTCTATCTCCACAGATCCAACCAACATGCTCTTCTCTGTAAAACCAGGAGTCAGAAAATATTTTTAACACTTGAGAAGAGACATTATCCTTGCAGATAAGGCAGGAACTTGATTTAGAAACTGTCCTTCTTCTGACCTGGACAACATTTCCAGTGTTTTTCCACCATTTCTTGCTGTCACCTCTCATTTTAAGGCCTCGAGCATTTTTAAGAGGCAGACATATACCAAGAGCTTTCAGATTAAAGCAAGCACTAAATTTGTCAAATAAATATAGGGCTAATCCTGTGCTTTGGGGAGACTTCTTTAATTCTTTGTGTTCTACATCCTAACTGACTCCTTACATAACCTACTACAGATCCTTTTCCAAGATAATGGAGTGGTAATCTTGGCTTGAATGAGGCAAACAAATTTCTAGGTGGTAGTTTCTGTTATTCTACAGTTCCTAGTTAACTAGAAATGGATTATATATATATTTTTTAATATAAAATAAATAGATAAAGGAGAGAGATTGATAGCTTTGCCTAAGTCGCACTTTTATATTGTAGTAGAAGAATCACAAAGATTAAATTTCCTTATTCTTTCCTTATAAGCTGTTCATTGGGGTTCAGGAAGAACAGCCTCTTCTCCGAAGCATAAGGGTGCACTATCCTGCCAGACCATTACAGTGTGGAGTAAGGACACACTGCTTTGTGCTGGAAGAAGCCAGGTGTAGAATAACACCCTGATGGTTCTTCTGCTACTAGTTATTTTTGAGGCCAAAGATCTCAGCAAACACCTTGGTCTCGGCAGTGCTAAAGGAAGAAGAGCTCAAGATGCAGTGGAATGCTGAATTGGCCAGAGCCTTGAGGTATGGCTGCCACACCCCTGAGCATACCAAAAGCTACCACAGGTTTCCAGACTCTTGGGTTATCTTTATCAGAACACCATATTTTAAACCACAGAAAGATGGTCTTTTAATGGGAAAACTCAGACCTCCTGTGTGAGATAGATTCAAACGCAGCTCCACTCTTTGCAGAGAGAGACAAGCCACACTTCAGGAACAGCAATTTTCTGTGGCTTCCTGGACTGCAGCAAACTCCACACTGTCCTCTCTCAGCTCCTAGGAAAGCCAGGTTTTCTCCATTATCTTAAAGGCTCAAGTGTGGGTCCACCAAGAAAAGACCTTTGCTCTCCAGGTCTTTCCACCTCTGCTGTTCATTGTTTCTCTGCTCTGTCCCATCATACTTCCCAGGGCTCCCCCAGCTACATGTTCCCAGAAGGTGGGCAGGATGGCAGCACCTCACACAACGCCCACTGTCAGCTGCCCTTTCCTGCCCTGCACGGCAGACAAGGCAGACAGACAGCCTCTCCACCACATGGAATTACGTAGCATGCTGTAGGAGGCAGCTTCACCCACCCCAGCATGACCAAGAGGGAGCCTGAAGCCTGCATGCTGAAGCCCTTGGGAAGCTTGGGGTTGCAGTTTGCTGTCCCAAGGGAAAATTCCGCTCTAAGTGCAATGCAGTGACAAGTCTGGTCCAAAACTCCCTCCCCTCGTCTTCTCCCCGCCGCAGTACACAGGGAAGTTGGTCGGTGCCAGCAGTAACGTCCCAGGAAAGCCACAGCTAGTGCCACCATGCACAAGGTAAGCTGCAAGCTCCTTGGCTCTGTGGTCGCCATCAGTAATGCATTCACAGGAGAGGACGGAAGAGCAGGGCAGCCAACACCGCCCTCAGGGCTGCTCAATGGCAGCGCTGCCTCTACTCGCTGACGATGGCTGCATGTGTGTGGAGGGTTGCATGCTCCTGGTGAAGATACGCCAGTAGAGCTGGCAGGCTGTGTCCTAAGCTCAAGGCAGGCTCAGCCTGCGGTGTCAGGTTTGCTTAGAACAAAGGAAATCACATTTCTTGCTGCCTTCCCCTGCTGCCTCCTTCTAGAATAGCCTCTCCTGTGGCTTAAGGAAGAGGTCCAGGTGGCAAACAGCTCCCAGCTGTGCTGCCGGAGAAGAGTGTGAGGAAACACTGAGTATTGCATGGCTGGAGCAGCTCACGGACCTGTCGGAGCTTGCGGAGAGCAGGACTCCTTTAATCACCTTTTCTCAAGGCACACTGCATACTTTCCTCTGGTTTCGCTGTTTGTGTCCCCCTTTTTTCCCTCCCATTTGATGTGACTAGTGCAATTTTGCACTTAGATCCTCTGCTAGGCTTCCCATGCTCAGGGACCCCATTTGAACACAAGATATGTCACCAGGTGTTTTCCCTTCCCCACCATGTCTTCAGACACTCTTTTTAGACCACTGACTATCCGTTTGAGTCTAAATATTCATATTCAACCCTCAAAATCTGGTGAAATCCAATTTCATGTGCACATGCCTCAACACAGATATTGACATCACCTGACTTTAGGGGGACCATTCACATGAATCAAGGCATGGGATATCTACCCTGATCCTTCGCCATCCCTTTTCTGCTTCTGGCACCTATGTAAATAGATAAAATGTCCAGATGGTAGTCTAAAGCTAGCCCCTCTTTCCTCAGCCTTCTAAAAGCTTTTTTTAGAAGCAGAGCATGGAGGATGCAAAGGGCTTACAGAGTAAGTGCTGGTGGTGTGTTCAGGGTGGCCTGAGCAGCAGTCATGGTTGGGGAGCAGCTGGGCAGATCTGAGTGAAGGAAACAAATCTTCCTGCTGGCCTCTACCATGGGGGTGATTAAAGGGAAAAGATGAAAGTATAACAACATCATGTTACCACTCTGTGATGTACAAAGATCTTCTTGCCATGGAGAGAATCGAGAGCAAGGTGGGATATGAAATGAACCTGAGAGTTAAAGGCATTTAACTCTTGGACAGCTTGCTGATTTTTTGCCTTCTTTTTTTCACCCTCCTCCCCCCGCCTTTTTTTTTTATCATAAGGGAAGATGGGTTATAAAATGCAACAGGTTTGATGTTGCTTCAGGGAAGCAGGGTCAGTGCTGGAGTGGGTACATCCCATCAAGGTGCTGCTCTCTCTGCCTCCTGTGGTCATGGTCCAGGAGCTTGGCAATGGTGCAAAGGCAGAACGTGTGTGATGGGCAAGTTGGGGCATTGCTTCAAGGGACAGAGCTAAGACGCTTAGCATGTGCCCTGGTTCTCAGAAGTTTTAAGTTCTGCTGAGCTCAGTACTCTGAAGTGCACAATCTTGGCACTGCACTAATGCATATCTTTGCCAGTACATTTCTTAGTGATTAAAAGAAGAAGAAATTTTCTCCTTATTACACATTTAGGCAGCTGTCGCAACTCTCAGGTTGTGCAGGTGGCATGTTTTTGTTTCTAGTTTTAGGTGAAGGACCTGCTGAAATTCTGCAGAGTTCTAGTTTTTTTTTTCTACTTTACAGAACTGAAACCAATGATATTTACAAGGCACCACTGCTGGCAGAGCAGAAGAAGCCATTAACTAGGGTTTTTAATCAAAAACCCTTGACAGCTCCATTCTTGCTGGTCACACTATCTCTTATACAATGGTAGCACACAGTTCTCCCCCTCTCATCAGTCCTGTCCCCATCATATCTTGCAACATACAGCCACTACCATAATTTTCATCTTAACTCCTCTGTAAGCCATTAACCCTCTGGAAGTCACAGTACATACAAGACTTCTTGCTTGCTCTTGCTTATGTATGTATAAATGGCAGCTGGAGGGAAACCCTCCTTTGTTTTCCTTGGCTGAGCTGTGCAGTGAGCCAGATACTCACCTCCTGCATCTCCAGCCAAGTTCTCCCAGCCATATCCATAGTCCAACTACTCTCCTCTTACAACAGTCCAGCATGTCCTCCTCCCTATGCCAGTGCAGCCATCCCGTTGTTCCCCACCACTTGGAGGTCCTGTATGTCCTGCCTTCATATCCCCTGTTTACTTAGAGTTGAAATCTGTGTTATCTTAATTCATCGCTCCCAGATTTTTGGAGATTCAGGTCTCTATTTTCATCACCCCTCCTGCAAGACTCTGCCTCTCATGATGAAGAGGTACTTCCCAACCACAGTATGGCTCTTCTTCTGATTGCAGCATAGACACACCTCCACAAGGATCAGGGCTTCAGCCTGCTGGCATTTCCCCTGCCAGAGTGCAATCCCCAGGAAACTGGTGTGGGTTCAGGAGGGGACATGGAGAGCTGACTCCTTGCTGTGACAGAGTTCCCACCAGTGGTCTACAGCTGTTGACAACTTGGTAATTCTATAAGCTATACAACTGGCCGGTCCTGTTTGATTTTAAAACTTTGATCACGAAATTCCTCTTGAGGGCTATGAAAACATAACAAACTCTACATTTAAATGGGAGCTTGGCAAACAAAGCTATGGATAGTCCAAGAGTCATCAAATTAACAAATGAGATGATGCAGCTCTGTTTTGTAAACACAGTAGATGCAGCTAAGCTCCCATGAAAAGCCACAAGGCTGTGAAAACTGAAATGTTTATTCTTCCATTACATTCAAGGACACTCATAAAAATAAAATAAAGTAAATAGACGCTGAGACTAGAGGATTCCCATATATCAAGTAAGGGAGCAACTCTGTAAGTGGAAAAGAGAAAGAAATAGGGGTCAGTGATTGGAACAGTTTTCATTTGTAATATGTATTTCTCCTCCTGCTGCTTGTCAGGACAAAAAACCTGCATGTTTCAAGGAAGATTTTTATGCTGGAAAACCTTAAGTGGAGTGTCTAAAGAAAAAAACTATCACCCATGGCAGTGCACATTTTCCTTAGTCATGCTGGCTGCAGAAGAGATGGTGTGTGTTTTGAGAGAGGGTTTTCCCCCTTGCAGGATGCCCTAATGACTCCTTGTGATGTGTTTACTAGATGAATCATACAGAAACACTAAGGGGACGGAGGAGCTTCCCTTGTAGATATGCAGGCACCTCTGCATGTGATCCTCTGTTCACTATACGTGCCCAGTTATCAGGCTATACCAGACATATCCAGGCATCCCTTCAGGCCGTATCCATTTTGAGAAGGAGGGGGAAGGAGGAATGCAGATACAAGGGTATGAGCAGCCTGAGCAGAGGCTCTGACAGCCTCAAAACCTCTCTTGCTTTTCAGCTGCTTGCAAACTCTTATGCTCTCAAATTTACAAGCATCTTCCAAGTCCTGTGCAAAGCTTCTCCCACCAAATCTTTTCTTCCCTACTTTTTTTCTCAAAAGATTTCTACTCCCTTTCTTGACCCTCCTTCTGCCTTCCTTGTTTTTAAAGTCTAGTACTTATGGCTCTCCACATAGTGCTGGGGAATCTGCCCCTTCAGTTGCTCCTTCATGCCCCTTCAGAAAGCTCCCTTCTCCTGGCAAACCCTCCTGCCTTCTCACTCTCCATAATCCCTACTTTTCTCATGACCTAAATTATTATCCCTGTAATTTGTCTTGTCTTTGTTTGATTTGCCTACCTTTCATGGCAAGCAGTTTAGAGCAGGGAATGGATCTTGCTCTGTCTCTGGAAATTTGCTACTATCTGTATCCCTTTAAACAGCAATAAATCTTGAATCTGCCTCGCTATGCCTCTGAGACTGCTTCAAACTTTTTTCAGTCTGGGTCTGATGGAAAAACCCTCTGGCACATTTGGGTTGCAGAATGGGTCTCCCAGAAGCCCTGAGGGACCCACGCTGGACTTTCCCTGGGAGCATAGCTCTTCCAGCCTTCACCAAGGCCCAGGAACATGGAGAGTGCTCAAGGTTCCCTGAGGGAGGGTCGTTTTCCCTACTCAAAACCGGAATGAAAGAAAGGACAAAAAATGGGGAAAATATTACTATAAATGGAGAGAATCCTGTTCCCTGCTGGCAGGGGTATTTTGTGAGTCATGGTTATTTTCTTTTGAATACAGAGCTTCTCTGAGCTGATTAAGTGGAATTAACAACACGGTCAGGAATCCTCACAGTTCCCTGTTGCTCTGATCCCCGTGGCTCTTGTTTTACCTCTTCTGCCTTTGGGAACACTTGAGGAATTTATTAATGAGGCCTGATTACAGAGGATTGTGGGTTTATAATCAACATTCTGGCTAATGCCGGGAATGGCTCTTTTAACTCCTTGGGAAGTGAAAACAAACACCAGAACCCACCTTCCCAGGCATGTTTGCTCTCCAAAATACCCAAAATAAAAGCTGTCCTCAGAGCCAGCCAGTTATCCCCACTGGGGCACTGCAGCTGCATCGCCAGTTCAGTGGAGGCTCCTGGGCAGCAGTGTGTCACAGGCTCCAGATGCCTCTCAACAGGCTCTAGGTGCTGGGGAGGCCACGGGCAGGAAAGAGTTTCAATTAACTGTCAAATTATTGCCCAACCTGGCATATATTTGATCAAATGATTTGTACTGTGTGCAAGGCAGGGACTCCTGGGAATACTGGATGCTAACTCTGAATGAGGGGTTGAGCTGAAAGGCACCCAGCAGGTCCTGGCACATCTTCTTGGATTCAGAGGGATTCCTTAGACATTGACTTAATTTCGGTATTTGGGGTGAAACTTCTAGCTCTATACACAGACAGCAAATCTTGAAAATGGCCAGCTGCTGCTAACAGTGCTGAGAGCCCAAAATTGGCCAGGAGGTCCTCCATCAGTAGACTGACTTCCTTTGGATAACATGAAGATCTTCTGAAAAATCAGAACAAACCAAAGGCTCTCACAAGCAACAGAGCTAATTGGGGCTGGGTTTTGGTATATAAGTCTATGCTGCTGAAAAAAGGGAGCCAGTGACTGATTCCTAGTTCTTCGGACAAGTGAAGCGAAGTGACTGATTATACATCCCTGGCTGCTTCCGGAGCAGAATTATCATTCCAGCAGAGCATTGGATCCCTAAGAAACAATTGTTATTCTTAGTGTGTTGTGGTTTTTTTTCTAGAGTGTTTGAAAATAAAGGTCAGACTTTGTTGTAGAAATAGGGGTTTTATAGTATAAAACAGAGTATATATATGGCATGCTCTGGGACAGAGCATATAGAAAGTGATGGTTCAGCAGCTTTGGGATAGTGTTGAAGGACTCATAGGTTGGGAGGAACCAAGTGTAGTGAGAAGAACTGATTCATGCTACCTGCTGGACAAATTATTTGCCAAGTCAAGGCTGGTTGTTGTATGGGAGAAAGGTGGTTGGAGCTGTGTAAAGCAAAGCTAAGGGGTCAACAAAGAAATAAAGTGTGTGAGTGAGCAGGTATCCAGAGGCTAAGCTCCCTTCATGGACGTCTTTTAGCAGTACGGATGCAGTGAGTATTTGCATCTCATGAAGCTTTCCAGATATCTCATAAAAACTCACAGTTGAGGCACTAACAAGCCTTTTGCCTGTCTACCCAAAGACATAATTTCACAGAACTTGCAGGGCTGTTTGGATACATTCACTTTGTCAAGAGTGGTTCAAAGGTTACTGAGATCAGACTGAGAAGCAGCTCCAGAGAAGTGTGTATATGAGGCTGGCATGAACACATATGCCTCCTTTTGCTGGGAAATCTGGCTAAAATCAGATCACACCAACTCCACTTTCTAGGTGTTTGTGGGGTTTGTTGTCGTTGTTGTTTGTTTGTGTTTGTGTTTGATTTTGGGGTTTTTTTGTTTGTTGGTTTTGTTGTTGTTGTTGTTTTGTTCTTTCAGGAGTGCTACAATTTCTGAGCACTTCTGGCCCAGGAAAGCATGACATCAGCGTAACCTGTAGCTCAGAGGGTGTGCAAAGCGCAACACTGTGGGATTTCCCTGATTCCTACCTATCAGTGAAGGCTGCACACTGACTTGTAGTCTTCCAGTGCTCCAGATCTTGGCCTGTAGTTTTTCTGTATTTCAAAGGGGAAAATATTTCCCTTTCTAGAAGTCATTGCCCACCTTATGGCATATACCACAAATTGTCTCTCTTCCAGGCACCCAGCCCAGTTCCAGGTAGGTCCATCAGTAACTTGCTGAAGTTCGGTGCTCCCTAGTACACACATATAATTCTGCTTTCCTCAGTGAGAAGCTTCAGTCAAAAAGATAGTTCCAGCAAAGTGTAAAGAGGCCAGTATAGTTCCACAATGTCATTCCTTGTTATCTAGCGTCATTCACAATGACAATTACAAACATATTTCTCCTCCTCAAATATGGCAAGGAACTGGAAGCCCTGCACACCAAGCAGACCAGATTTCTTGAGGAAACAAGTCATTTTCAAACTGGTTTTGTAGTCAGCATCTCAGTTGCCATCACAGTCTCAAGGATAATTATGGAGTCAGAGTACAGGAACCAGTGATATCAAACTCCAGTACAGTCATATGAGGCAAGCTCCAGCACGGGCTCTGCACTTGGGCAGTTCTGTAAAAACTTGCCACTGAACCACTGCTCTCCTAGGGGAGGGCTGGGCTGGTGAGGAGGAGCTGACATCTGTGGCCCTGTACTGTCTGCACAGCCCGTGAGGCTGCAGATACTTTCAGCCAGATGAGGCCCTTTGGGATTTATGGGATTATTAGCATTATTGAGGGTTATGTTTGTTCATAGGGGAGAATATACCCTTGAGACTACATTACTCATTGTGTGAGTCACCATGTTGAATAACATAAGTTTCCTATATTTGGTATATGACCCAATACATTGCACTTCCATCCAGAATTATACGCTATATAAACACCACTAGCTTTATTTTTTCTATTGTAAAAGCTCAAAAACATAAAACTAGGTGTACTGCAAATTGATTTAGTATGTTTGCATTTTTAATTTTTGTATAATCAGTTACAGGACTTGTAGTATTAAGCCAGATCAGCCATATGCTTTCTGATAGTATCTAGATTTTACCAAGTTTGTATATATTGTAATGGAAGACATGTTTACTTGACAGAGGAGGATTCCAGGGTTTGGCTAGGTTAGAACAAACAAAAAGAGCATTTATCTTCAAGAACTTATAATTCTACTGGAACCAATAAGACTATTCCGGTGCTTACAGCTAAGCACATGCATATTTGTTGGCATGGTTGCTAAACCATTGTTTTTGCAAGGAAGGAAGAGTGATCCATCATCATCAAATGTAACGCAATGCTGGGGGCTACTTCCATTACAGAGAATGGCAAAACTCCCATTGATTTGAATGGAAACAGAAGCAGGCTCTGACACTGAAGTACTAAGTTTGTGTAAACAAAAGATACAGCGAAAGCTCCTCGTTGCAAGTATTTATGGTGATCGTGGAGCCTGGGAGTATTTTGGGTGTGGAGCCTCTGAGGTGAAGTGGTGTGCTGGTATTTCTAGTGTTAGCTAGTTTAGAGCATGCTTTGGTAGTTAGAGCGGTGGGAGGCTAGAGGGCTTCTTGTGGTCTCCTTAAGGCACAGAAATTGTGCCGAGAATGTTATGTTTTAAAGCAAAATGCTGGCTGCTGATGGCAAGCCTTGTGTAATCTTGTGGATCTTCTTGATTGATGATGAAAAATTATTCGCTGTTATCTTTGAAGTTTAGTGTAGCCCAGATACATGGGCATTTCAATCTATCTTGCTTTGACAGCATACAAAACTCCACTGATATGACAGTGGTTTGGTTGGACTCAGATCAGAGGCAGCAGGACAGTGATGGCTTGGTTCTGCCTGGCACTGGCCTTCTGGCCTTGGGTTAGCCCAGGGCTCATCAATGGTCTTGGTAAGATGCAAATGAGCAGCCAATCTCATATCCAGCCTCACCTCCGACCCTATTCCCCCACTAGCACAAAGAGGGAATGAAAACAGATTTACCCTAAATTAACTTATGAAAGACCAGCCTTTTAATTTCGGCTTTGACAGAGTAAACGACAATGGTTTAGCTCTTTTTAGTTCACTCTTCTCCAGTGTAATCATGCCCATCAGAATCACTGAGGCTGAGTAAGGTCCATCAATATCAACACACTAACTTTGATTATGTAGGTACTGACTGCTAAAAGTGAAACTATCTCGAGCGGTTTCTGAGAAAGCAAAACTTTCATTAAAACACACTTCCACCTCTAAATGTTTGCTTCTTGACTTTCTGCTACAGTGGAATTAATTTTACTATGTTTTAGTTTTATTAGCCTCGTGTTTCTAGAGCACTGCTTATCATCTTCCTTGGGGTGGGGAACCTCAGGCTTTTCTGATGCAGACCTGAACCTCATTACAAACATCACATACATGATCAGGGTCAAACAGCTGAATTTGACTTTACTATCCCTTTTCTCACACATCTTCAAGCAGTCAGCAGACCCCTTACTACACACAGGCTTCCAGTTGAAAATTACTGTTATAGTCAGTTCTGGGGGTTTGTCCCCTGAAGAAACACTTCTTTACAAAACAATGTTTAGATACAAACTACCCCCGCCACACACACTTTTATTGAAAAGTAAATAACTTATTGTTCCATGACTTTATATCTAAGCACAAAAAGAAGCATAACCAAATAAGGGATATGTAAAACAAGAGTGATTTGAGAATGTGTGAACTTCAAAGAAGTGTCAGCTCAGGATCCAGACCCCAAAGACCATCATGGTTACCTCATGTCTGCAGAGGTTAAATTCACAAAATTGTTCATATGTATAATAAATACTTTGCATCTATAAATTTCTACATCTTCTTTCACTCTAAGTTTATCAAATTTGAAATTAATGTAACGCATATTTCTCAATTAGGAACACAGCAGTTATTGCCTTGAACCCCAGATATGCCTTTGATCCAGATCTATAACAGTAGAGACTGATAGCAGAGAAATTAGAAGGTACAAGAAACCCAACAGAAGAAAATTATCTAACAATCTGCCACAGGTATATTTCCATTCCAAGTGTTTCTTCATTCCCTTTTGACTCAAAGTATAAACGCTTATACTGCTAATGTATTTACTCAGTAGGTTTTATGATTTATAATGGAATTGAGGGTATTCTTACTCTCCAGAGGAATGCCTTTAATGCTTTTGAATCCTTTAAGCTTTTGACTCCTTTAAGCTTTTGACTTCTGCTGTACTGGGTGGAGGCAACTTCTATTGTGTAAACAAATACCTTGTTTTACATTTATATCACTTCACTTGAACTAAGCTTTTCATTATTTCCAGCATCACTTTTCCTTTATTATGGTATTTTGTATGTCTTTTCTTTATTGTAACAGAGGGACCAGAATAGCAGCAATTTCTTTAGTGTCATTCTCATAATTATAGTTTTTAAGTCTAATTCTTAGTATGTTATATAAAATACATTTGATTGCTGACTACTGCATTCTGAATAGGTACGCTATGTCTCACTCAAATGATATGAATGTGACATAGCAAACATTCCACAAAAATCTTCAGTGCTTTTCAGGGATCAGACTAGCTCATCACAGACGTTTTCAGTTTTAAAACCTTTACATCTATGAATTGTGAAATTGCTTTATTCTTACACTCCTTCGGAATTCTTGGATGAATACTAGCTTGTCTTGACTACTTGTTTTTCATCGAGTTGCTAACTCATTACGCCTACTCTTATTGCAGTGCCTGTTTTTTACAGTAACTCTGAATCTTTAAAACTGAGATGCAGGTGTTGGAGATGTAGGTGTGGGAGAAAGAAGAATTCTACCAGCCAAGGGTTAAAGATTTTAATTCCCCTTGTCTTGATATGAAGGTTTTTTTTCTAATTCTCTTATCATTCCGAAGTGTAGTTTTGCAATGCTAGGGTCAATCTGATCCTTCCTAGGTGTTATGAAATTTGTTTATATTTTGGTCACTATTATTTTAGTAAAAGATACAGCTACTCCTTGAACAAATTGCTGTATGTTACTTGGGATTGCAAAGCTGATCACACAATAAAAGAAGGCCATGCACATAGAGTGCAATGGAAAATTGCCAGCTCTTCTAATAAAAGTTTATTTTTATATGTTCTCTAACCTAGCCCTAGACCATTTAATAACTGTGTATGAGCAATAAAGAAATCTCTGAAATTTGTTGAGATTAATGGTTTTTCATAAAGAGCCTGTCAAGTCTCAGTTGTCCAGTCATAAAGGCTTAGTTTTTCTTTACTTTTCTCACTTCGGAATAATTATTTCCCTGAACATTAGATTCAGGTTGAATCAGGTTGTGTGATTTGTTAGCCTTCTACAACACAAATTTTGGTGATCTAGGAGGCAGTCATAATTACCCTGAAAATAAAGGACCTCTTCTCGGAGAAGAAGAATATAAACAGACTTTTCTGCATTTTCTTGGCCCACAGTCTTTCCACGTGAGAAAGGCTAAATTACATCTTCTGCGTGTGTCTGCCTTAGATGTTATACTGCAATGTATGTACTTGAAGGACATGATCAGACATGACCAGAAGAGAAGCCGTTAAATGCAAAAGCCTTTTGTGTGGATGCTGCCTCAAATATCATAATCTGTTTGTTCATCTCAGAATGGGAGAGGCTATACCATTAGGAGAAAAGACTGTTTTTACCTACAAGCCTTGACTTGAACCCTGACAGCTTTTTACAAACTTAGTGCAATATAAAACCCACTCCTAGCTTTCACGAGCATGAGATGTTCTGGAGTTTGAAGAAGACATAGCATGTCAAGTGTGTCTTTCTCCTTTCAAGCTCTTTTCCCTGCAGCGACGATGGGTTTTTGATTAATGCTGTGAAAAGTTCCTTGGATGACCTTCAAGAAGTCACTGGGAAGGGTTGTCATCGAGTCAATGAGCTCTGTATTAGGAGCCAAATCTCCCCATCCCCACTTGCAAAATGGAAGATAAAATACTTTTTCGCTACTTTCACTTTATTTTAAATTGATTCCAAAGCATATATGTCAACAGTGAAATTATGTTGTATTTTTGTATTTTTTGGTAGAATATAATAGCCCAACTGAGTGCCATGATATTACAGATGATTACAATACCTCAGTACTTAAACTTCTGGGATCCTAAGTATGGCTGTGGCAGCATAGAGATAAATGAACCCTGTGTTTTTGTACAGTGTCTCACACTTCATTACAAAGTAATCTGCTCCTACGGTAAGGTAAGTTGTAGGAGTAACACACCATAACACTGTCTTGCTCTTAACAGAAGGAGATGACAGTAGCAAAATGCCGAGGCTGGAAATGTTTCATTTTATAAAACACTGAGAAACAGGTGAAATGATACACAGAATTTAAAAAAAAATCTGTTTTCTTTGTGTACCTTCTTTAAGGGGATCTTATTGAGGTGGTAATTAGCAGTGCTGAAGGTTTGTTTTGACTGTGAGAGCAGTCATACCCCATGTAAAAATACTCAGACATGACTCATCAAAAGGAGAGATCTTTGCATTCCTATAGTTAATTTTGTAAGTTGCATATTAATTGGAGTTGTGCACGAATATCCCCCTGCTCACCATCTTTCACTCAGAAGCTGAGGTTCTAACCCATGCAAATTCCTCCTTATTTTGCTGTTTGCTTGCATAACCTGTCAGAGTTTGGAAGTGCAAAGCATTTTTTTTATGTTATCTTCTTGCCAATCAGTAAAAAAATATATCATTATAATGCAGGGATAAACATTATCCTCATTTTACAAATCAGTTTAAAAACTGAACCACAGAGTATAAAAATGCAGGATTTTTAAGAAAGTGGAAAATATGACTCTGGTTTCTGTCACCTCTTTTCATTACATGCAGTTATGTCTGAGCTCTTGAGGTCCTGTGTGACATCTTGTGTTTATCTTCAAAGGGAAATGCCTCTTTCTATGGCGATTGATTAACCAGTCCAATGACCAGAGTTCACATTTGCAGCTTTCCTACGACACGTCTTTCAAGACAGCAGTTCAAGGCGTTTTTCATTTCCAATTTACTGTTTTCTGTAGGTGATGTTACGATCCTACATCTGGCTCAGGACTCTGGACTCAGAATGATTTCAAGGCTTAGATTCAGTTTTGATGATGCAAAATCTCAGAGAAATCCATGCGAGGGTTCAGCTCCTACTAGTGAGAAGATGGTGGGTTGTCCTGCTCTCCTGAGACTGTTGCAGTCTTGGTCGCACGGAACAATTCAGGAAGGAAGAGCCACTCCAGCCTCGACCCAGTGCGGTGCTGGGCAGGAAGGGGATGGAGGGTCTCAAGTGCAAAAGGAAACGTGGGAGATTGACAGGGGCTTCTGGTTCAGACCTGTGTTAGATTTAATTCACTGTGACTATGCAGGCCCAATAACTGCTATACAGTTTTCCTTGCCTACTGTTAGATGTCTATATTTGTATTTTGACACCTTTAGGGACCTTGAATTTTGGATACACTGGCCTTTGTGAGACTTTAGGTGAACATTGGAGCAACCTGGAGCATTTTTACTTGCTGTTTGTTGTTGTTGTTTGTTTTGTTTTAAGTCACTCTGACTGAAAATTGTTGTTCTTTGAGTACTCAAAAGCACAACAGTGTTTAGATAAATTGGCCTCAGAATTTGTTTCATCATAATGAAAGCATTCACATCCCTGCAGAGGATTATTTCCCAGTTTCTGCAGTGCTTTCCATGTGTGTTGGCCTTCCTAGGTTATTTTAATTTATGATTCTCAATGTAGCTACAGGCGTTCTGCTGCTGGAACAGAGGGTGGTTTTGCAGAGCAAACATCTGTGGGGGTTTCCAGATATAGGAAGAGTATAGAAGTGGGTGTTATCTCTCAATGGGAAGAGAGGAATGTGGCTAACTGCAACAAAAACTTGGATATAACAAAGCATGTGAGTAAAATATATCTACACTGTACCCCTTTAGAATAAAATAGAAAAGAGGAAGGCAAAGTAAAAAATACCAAACATTGAGTCTCTATTTCGGTAAAAGACAGTAGGATTTGATATAGCTGATCATACCCACAGTCCGCATACTTCTCCGTTCTGTCTTGGGTGTTTGTTTGCACCAGATGCATCTCTGTGCATGCTTATGTCCTACAAAAATCAATGAACCTGAAGCCTGTGACTGAAATTAAGTATATGTCAAAAGTTTTGCTTTGTTAAATTCCACATGAGGGGTGATCCTAAGGGAGAGAGTATGAAAAAAATTTAAATCCATATGAAAGGGAAAATTGGCTGTGTTTTTCTTTTTCCATGTCCATTGTCCATGACCCGGGACTATTGAAAGCACAAGCACAAGGAGGGACTTCCCCCAGGAACTTCCCGTGTCGACACAGCTGGGAGTGTCAGAGGTAGATGAGCATTCATAGATACCACAGAGACATTGCAGGAATCCGTCCTTGTTAGCAGAGGAAATTAAAAATTTTTCTATCTAGGACTAGCTAAAAGAAATTCTCTCTCACTTCTAGCTTCCCTTGACTAACTGAGGTCACACTTTTGCTGCTGCTTCTTAGGCCACGTGAAGCACTAACTGCCAATTTCAGCTACAGACAAGGAGCCTCCCTCCTACTCAACACTTGGCTAAAAGCCTTTTGATAAATAATTAAGCTTAATATGTATTTTCTCTCAGGTTTCACTTGGTGCGAAACTGCCTGAGAGATGTGTTTATATATTCACAGCACAAGAGGAAAGAGAACCAAAACACAGCAGAAACAGATAGCTGGGACAAAACGTGCAGGGAACTTCTTGAAGCTGGGCTGAAGATCAGACAAGCTTGTAAAAAGTGCAGGGAATGCTCATTACAGACTGAGTCAGCCCAGCAGCTGCAAGGCTCCTCCCTCATCGCTTCACTGGTTTTATTGTTGTCCCGAGCTGCTGGCAGGCACTCGAGAGAATTCCTCTTGGCCTCTCTGCTGGGTGCAATCAAGACTGGGCTCTTGGTGCTCCTGTTGTCCTTGTGAGGTCTCGCTTGATGTGACCTCTTCTGATGGGATGCAGAGTGCAAGGGAAGCCATGAGCACTGTGTGGACCTGACCCACGCGCTGTCCTGGGAAGAGCACAGCTGAGCTAAAATGAAAGAAACAACAAATGGTACCAGCGCACCAGATGAATGCTGACTTGAACTGCAAGCTTCAGACGCTCAGAATAGATCCCCCTTTGGCTGCAGGTGTAGACTTCTGCCATACAGCTAATATTAGTTCAGACTGCTGTGTTTTTCAGATGCTACATCTCAGGTCCGTTTTGGATTGGGCATTCACCATAACTCTGCCTCTTGCTGCTTTTTCAACTACTGAACACGCAAATGTATTTGCACCAGCATGAAATCTGCTCATTTTGAATTGCACCTTTTCTCTCCCTGTTGCTTCTTTTAATGGTTATTTTCAGGAAACAAAGACCTGGAATGTCAGGAAAAAGGCGATAGCTTTCTCTTCTTTCTCTTGTCTTTGTCACCGTGAGAAGGTTGGTTGGTCAGTGAAAAGCATCATGTTGTAATCTCCAAGGACAATCTTAGTCCTCTCTGAGGTAACTTTTTTCCTGCATGCTCCAGTCTGAGTCATAACAGCATTGAAAGAATATGCAGTTGCTGTGCTCCATGCTAAAAAATATATATATAAATTTAAAAAAAATTGAATTCTATACATCAAAAAGCATTAAAACCAAAAAGATGATCAAAGAAGAGTTCTGGTGTGATCCTCCCTTACTGCTGTGAAATAAACTCAACTTTGGCCGGTGGGAACATAGTGGGTCGACCTGTCTGACATCAGAGCCAGCCAGGAGGATGCAGCCACAGATAACCTGCATGTTTTGTCTATGAAAATCCAAGCCTTGGGTGTATACATTAATCTTAGAAACCCCTAGCTTGTTGCTTTGATCTCAAAAAGCCAGACACTGGTTCCATCAGTGCAAAGAATCATACCATATCACCCCAGGTTAATGTGTCCTTCTCCTGACAAACTTCACAGTGTAGACAGTTCATCAGAAACACAGATCTGCTATACAGCACATGTGTTACCAAGAAGCCCCTTCCTCAAGTATCTGCTAAGTTTATTGGGTTGCTAAATGGTACAGCCCTCTCCCTGTCATGCTCCAATAGCCTTGCTTCATGTCATATATACGCACAAAATTCTTATGGAAAAGCAGTTACTCAGCACATTTCTTATTTTTTTTTAGGAAACAAATAATGAGTCCTTATTTCTGAGTTGAAATCTGTTGCACTAAGTCAGCATGTGTTTATGGTCATCCTTAAGGGCGAGGGACCACCGCTTTCAAGTCTATTTCCGCTGAAGGTTGTGAGCACTGATTAATTGCACTGCAGCAGAGACATGACAAGTGTGCTAGCAAAAATCTGTTGTGGATTCCTTCCCAAAATGAAACTACTGCCGTGGTACAGTACAACTGACTTTTACAGTCAGGGGGAGAAAAAGGAAACATCAGGAAATGACCAGGCAAACCCATCAAGAGGCATGTTCAGAGGTGATTTACAACAGCAGGTAGAAATTAAAAACCTGAAAGACAATGTTAATGTGGCTTATGCCAGAGAACCTTGACTCTGCCATTTTGTGTGACTGCCCGATGTGATTGCATATAAATCTTGTGTACATACTGCAATGGTACAGTCCCAGGAAAGCCTCAGTTCACCTTTCCAAACAGCCCAGCAGAACACAATAGCACCATTTTAATCTCCACCAAGATTAAATCTGAGCACTCCAAATCAGACTTTTCCTTTCATTGAATGTAAACAATCAAATCTCACTGTGAAACCCTTTCCTGCTTTACTCAGCAATGGGCTCTTACATTTCACCTTTCTTATTTAGAGCATGAACATGTTCTAATTTAAAACACACTTTAAATAAAATTATGTTTTATATTCACCATAATGTTTCTGAAAATCTCTTTTATCCTGGCTGTATAGAGCTGGAGGAAATCTGACCTGAGCAACTCTCAGAAAAAGCTTTTTAAGTGCCAAGGTCAGATTGTTATCTCATTTACTCCTGTCTAAATCCAGAATATATCTACTGATTTCTGCAGTGCTGGTCCAGAGTTACATAACAGAAAATAAGACAAAAATGCATACTTTGCTTTTGCAAGACTCCCTCATCACAGGTCTCACCCTTGCAGCACTCTGTTCCAAGTATCTTGCGCTACCTCCTGCTAACTCCAAGCACCCTTCCTCAAAAACATCCCTGCACACTTGGAAAATCAGGTACTTGCAAGGGCAGCAAAAGCCTTGGCGGTGCCACGCTGGCTCCCTGGCCTCTGCCTTCACCAGGCACTGGCTGGGAGCGTCTCCAACTCGCCTCTGCAGGAAGCAGCGTTCATGCAGGGTGGGTCCTCCTGCCCTTCCCTGCACACCCCGGGGGAGACAAGTGTGCCCCAACACCAAAAAGCAGCTTTAACCCTCTGCAGCCAAACTGTGAGGTCAGCGAAGGGCCACTTGTAATGTGACATCCCATGTGTACTGCCTTGCTCTGTCGTTTGGCACGCATCATTCTTTCTGCAAGGAATTTTAGATAGTGCCAGTCATCTTAAAAAAATGCAGTTGACTTTCTAATCAAATCACAGAGAGGGAGGGGAGACCAAGAAAAAGAGGAGAAACTGGCAGGGAAGCCAATCGCTCTGGTCTGTAAATCATTAAACGCTGAGTGGTGCTCAAATGTATATGTTGAGAAAGCTTCATTTGCCCTCCCCCTCCTTGAAGGTTAATTTAAAACATATCAGAGTTTTTGAAAAGGCTTTCCTAATTATATTGTACTGCAAATCCTGTCTGATCCAACCTTCAAATATTTATGTAAACTGAAATACGCCTGGAAAGAAGTCAAAACAAAACAAATATGCCACACAATCTCATTCCCACATATCCCTCCCTCCTCCCTCACATTCATGCTAAACCCTTTCCAACTGGTTCCCAACTCTTAGGTAGTGGTTAATGAGTGATAATTGCAGAGACTGTTTCTTTGAGTGCACTGATGGCCTTGCGTCTTGCCAAACAATTTAGCCTGGAGTTTTCAGCAGTTGCAAAATGCTTTTGCAGCAAATTTTCTGTTTCGTGTCTCCAAATAGTACAGTAGTTTGTGGATCTTTATTATTTGTTGTTATTGATAGTGTTCAGAAAGAGCTAAACTTTCAAAATTCAAGTGGAAGTCTTTCTACTCTAGAGTCCAGGGTGTGTTTACATACCGTAGCCTTCTTAGTTGACAGATGCCTGTAAACTCACGCTAGATATGTTTAAAATGCAGATACTTGTAAAACTCTCCTCTACCATTTGCAAATTGCAGCTGTCTCTCTGTTTGCAGAGATGTGTTTGACACATGCTGCCCATTCGCTTCCCAGAGGACCAGTGACGCTGAGCAGCGTGAAGGATGTGTGTGAAATGTGCCACATTCTCAACTGACTCCTCTATGTGATGGTCCCGGTCCTCCTGGAGGTGATGAAAGCCTGCAATCTTATTGACTTCAGTGGTGGAGAATGCTGCCAGGGCTGGGGCACTCAGGGTGCGACAGGCAGCTCCCTGCTGGGGGACGAGGTAGCGTGACAGGCTGCATCTGTAGTGTGCTATGTCAAGGAATCTGGGGATCCCTGCTCAGGAAGTACCTGAAGTTATTTGTCCCTGAGCATTCAGTGTCTTGTAGGACGGGTCCTTGTGGGGAAAACCGTGTTCCTCCCTTCATGGAACCTTCAATCCAGCACCTCTGCCTTATGTGAGGCATTTTAAATTGTGCTTTCACCCATACGCAGCTGTTTCAAAGCCTTTGTTTGGAAAGCAGATTGCATCTGCTGCTGCTGTGGAAGATCTGGATGATCCTGCCATGCTGAGCAGGGCAGCTATAAATTGAAGAAGCACAAAATCTCAAAGCCACTGAGGTGGCCACATCCTCCTGCTCTGCAGTAGCAGGAGGAAAATGCAGAGCAGAAAACAGAGCCACCCCCATGATGCTGTAATTATGATTGAGTGCTAGTGGTGACCTCAGAGGCATGAGGGAAAAAATATGTTTCCAAGTGGATTATTTTTAAGAGTCAGATGTGCTGATCTGCTGTTATGGGAATATTTGCAAACAAGAATGAGATTAACTAAATCTGGAATCTATATAGCTTTGGGAGATATTTGGTGGGAGGAAACTAAGTAAGTCACCATGTTGGCAGTACAACAGCGAGAATAAAAGGTGGTGGCGCACCCTAGTTATGGTTTTCATTTTTGTGAGAGTTTGAATATGTGACATAGTTCCTGGTGGGACTAAAAGCTGTGACACCTGACCCAGCCCCAACCCTTTTTTTGTTTTTTATTTCTGTCTCTAAACGCACAGCTCTGGCTATATTCAGTTTTTTCTGAATTCTCCCTGCTGGGACTTTGTCTCAGTTCCCCACCAGCTATCTGAGGGATGGGACACTCACGTAGTCAGGATCCTAATTTTGGTTTCTAAGGGACTGCCAACACAAGCACATCACCACTCCTTTCCTGCTGCCTGGTGGCCTCATGAGCAGGAATCTTATCTGGGAGAGCATTCCAGACCTTCAAAAACAGACCTCAGGGAAAGATGCTGTGTCCAGGCTGGTTCCATAATGGCGGATCCATCCTGCCAAACCAGAGAAAGTTTGGGTTTGGATTAAATTTTGTTCTTTCCTGCAAAAATTTCCAAGGGAGTGTGCTTCAGCTGGTTTCTTTTCCTGCTTTTGAAAGAATATCTTGCAAATCTTGGTCTCCTCTCAAACTTCACTGGTCATTTCTTGGTGATCTGTTAAATGAGAACTGAACAGGGATTTTAGTTATTTTTCTCCAGAAATTGCATTATGAGGGAACACCTTTCATCTCTCATGATAAACAAGGGTTTAGGTAAGGATGTATCTGTTATTTAATAGACCATCCTGAAAATGCTCTCTGCACAGACTACTCAGCTCTGAAACTTCACTATGTGGAAGATTAACAGCACTAAGACTTAAAATCCCGTATTTCATGTCAATAGTTATTTTCAGCTGGACTCGTTCTGCTGTTTTTCTAAGATTACACAGCAATAGAAAACTACAGCTAGCCTCAGTGGAAGCCAGTCAGCTCCAGCCTGATGAAATACTGGAAATGGCTGGATTTTTCTAGGGAAAAATTCTTCACCCTGAATACGGTTAGGCAGAACTAATTAGGGAAAAGAGGGAGAAAGAGATGGCTACATTAAATACGTGTTGAATATTTGTTAAAGCAAAACTCAAAGTGGGAATCTGAGTCTGGGTGAGGTAAAGGGATATATATGCATTGTTCCTTCTACATATGATTATTGAATCACATATTTTTTAGACATCTAACTTTTTAATCCTACTTTTTTGGCACCAAAACAGCATTACTGAAGTGGGAGTAGGCAGATTTTAAAGTGACAGCTCCTAAGTTGAATCCTCTTCTAAATTTAGAGAGTTTTATTGCCAGGTATGTCTTCTCAGTATTTTTTAAAGCTCTGGAATTATTCTGGTATTTATCAACCAACTTCATAGAAATCCTTTGGTGGAGACTAGGCAGCTGGTAAACTAGCTAATGAAATACAAAATCTTCAGTCTTTTCTCACTATGGTATAACTTTGTCACCTGCAATAAGACTTCTTTAAAATAAAAACAAAACCAAAACCCACAAACTTTCAGAAACTACAGACAGATCATAGGTAATGCACCTAGACTTCATTCTGCCTTTGAAATGGTAGCATTTAGAGCATTCATAAGGTGTAATGCTTCTAAAGCTGGAACTGGTTTATGCCTCTAAACAAGGGGTCGTAGTGAGAAGTCCTAACCATCTGCTCTGAGAGTGCTTCACCATTCCAAAGCACCAAATTTACACACCTTTTAAAACTGAGATAATCTCCTACTTAGCTCTCTCATGTGCAGCCTGCCCTAATAATAGAATCAAAGCACTTTTGTTACACAGGTCACTGGATCATAGGATCCAAGATATTAAAAAACCCACTTTGTTTTAGATGAAAGAAAATCATCTATTCTTTGAAAAAGTCTAGGCCACTGAATTTCTAGAAGTATAATAGACAGCAAAAAGACTAAATGAACAAAAGTTGCTCTCAGTCACTGACACTGAATATTGATAACTTCCTTAATGTTCCTGATGGACCCCACACACACACCCTCTGGTATCAAGACAACTTGCATCCAATTCAAGAAGGAACCTTTTCATCTCTTTCTTTTAACGGTGGAAGATGCGAAGGTGCTAAGCAATTCTAATGGGAAGCAGAATCTACCGTCATTCAGGGGACATTTGCACAGCTTTCAGCTCATTTTACAGAATCATAGAATGTCTGAAGGTGCCTCTGGAGGTCACCCAGTCCAACCCCTCTGCTCAAACAAGAGTCAGTACAGGACTGTATCCAGTCAGATTTTGATGCCTTTAAGGATAAAGACTCTACAGCTTTTTTTTGGCAACCTCTTCCAGTGCTTGATCACCCTTAGAGTGAAAAGAGTCTTTTATTATATTTACCTGGAATGTCTCGCATTTCAGTTTGTGCCCGTTGCCTCTTGTCCTTTCACTAGATACCAGTGTCAAGATCCTGCGTCTGTGTTGTTTACTCCCTCCTTTCAAGTATTCAGACACATTGATAAGTTTCCCTGAGGCTTCTCTTCCCCTACCTGATCAGTCACAGCAAACTCAGCCTTTTATTGTATGTCAGATGTTCCAATTCCGGTCATCTTTGTGACCTTTTACTGGACACGCTCCATTATGTCCACATGTCTCTTGTACTGGCCTGGACACAACACTACAGATGTGTCTCACCAGAGTGGAGCAGAGGGGAAGTATCACCTCCCTGGACTTGCTGGTATCTCTCTTTCTAATGCAGCCAGGGATGCTGTTGGCTGTCTTCAATATGCATTGTTCCTTCTACATATGATTATTGAATCATTTGTAGGTGTGTGAAGTCTATCTGAAACTAAGATGACATTATTGAATCAAGCTTACATTCAGCTTGTTCTTGACTAGGATTCCCAGGTCCTTTTCTACCAGCTACTTTCCAGACTGTTAGCCCCCAGTCTGTATTGGTGCACAGGGCTTTTCCTCTCCAGGTGCAGGACTTGGCATTTCCCTTGTTGAATTTCATGAGGTTACCCTCTGCTCATTTCTGCAGCCTGTTGAGGCCTGCTGAATGGCAGAACAACCGTGTGGTGTATCAACCACTCCTTCGAGTTTTGTGACATCTGCAAACTTGCTGAGGGTGCACTTTGTGCAATTGTCCAGATCGTTAATGAAGATGTTAAACAATATTAGCCCAAGTATTGACCGCTGTTCTCTCTTCATCCACCAAGCTAGATAACTCATTATAGAAGGTTGTCAGGTTGGTCAGGAGAGGCTTCCCATTCCTAAATCCATGCTGACTACTCACAATCACCTTCTTGTCCTTCATACGTCTGGAAATGGTTTCCAGCGTTATTTGCTCCATCACTTTCACAGTGACCAAGGTGAGGCTGACAGGCCTGTATATCCCCAGATCTTCCTTCCCGTCCTTCCTGAAGACAGGGGGGACATCTGCTTTCTCTCAAGCCACAGGAACCTCTCTCAGTCTTCATGACCTTTCCTAGATAAGCAACATTGGCCACCTCCCTCAGCAGTTGTGAGTACACCCTATCAGGCACAACAGATTTGTGTATGTCTAGTTTCTGTAAGGGTTCCTTCACCTGACCTTCCTCCGCCAAAAGCGTGTCTTCCTTGCTCTGGACTTTCCCACTGCTCTCAAGGACACTGAATTGCTGAAGGCAGATTTTACCAATAAAGACCAAGATGAAGAAGGTCTTGAGCAACTCAGTCTTGTCCATGTTCATTTTCTTCAGGTCCTCTGCTCCATTTAGCTGTAGGTCCATATTTTTCCTAGACTTTCTTTTGCTGCTGAAGTACCTGCAAAAGCTTTTCATGTTACTCCTCACCTCCCCCTCACCCAGTTTTTCATTCTGTTTTTGGGACGAAACTGAGATCTTATGGATTGAAGGCTCAAACTGGCCTTAAAATAACATTTTCCCTTCTAATACAATGAGTTATGATCATCTTTAACTTAGCTAACATGTGAAAAGAAAACAGTAGAAACATAACATAGAATCAGTGACCAGTTTTCCTATCGCTGAGCCTGTATTTCCTACATATCTTTTGCATAGAAGTCATTACTCAGAAATCTTTTTAGTCATTCGTTATTTCTTCAATTCTTATTCTTGGGAAGGTAATAATTGTGGAACTTTCCTGAACTCTTTCCAGTGCTGCGCTTTCTCGTGATGAACGTTCAGAAGGTGATGCTGTCAACGCCTTGAGATCTTGTAACATCTGTAACATATATCCTATTGCTAATACCTCCTTCATATTGCCTTGCTTCTTAGGCAGGTACTGCACACTGATGTGTGGATTCACTCATCTGACCCTGCTAAGAAGTAAATCTCGTTCATATGAAAAGTGATAGGAAATATCGGTGCAATCCCAAGTTCTGTGTGCTGCATGAGCTCCCTCCACCTATTTGAAGTTTGACAGTAACATGCTTTTTGGAACAACATGTACAGCAGTTCAAATGCAATCCCCAGGCTCTGATAAAACACAGGGGCTTGCATCTGCCTCAAGGTCTACTACCCCTGCAACTTCTACTCCTTTAGATGATGGGAAAGAGATTATATTCCCCAAACCTCTACTCATCACAGGGCCCCATGTGAAATGTCAATCACAAGAACATGCAGATATTCACAAGGAGATCACTTCCTACATAAGATTTAATTGAATTAGTAAATGACGCTAATACTTAGATAGTGGCTGTGAGGGTCTTGTTTTATAATAAACCTTATGTTGAGATTAATAAAAGCAGTTTGCTCCTTTCTACATTGTTGTTTCTGGTTATCTACATGTTCGTAAATACAACTTTCTGTTGTTTTAACCTTAGCATTTAAAGACTTTTTTTGTAACTGAATTTATTAATGGTTACTTATCTGCTCACCTCAAATATCCATACTATGAACATGCACTTCAGGATCTCCATGGGACCTCTCGACTAACTTTCAGAGTGTAATTTCTTTCCATGGCAAGCTTCAGCTGACAATTTGTAGGTGTGTGAAGTCTATCTGAAACTAAGATGACATTAAAACTGTCTTCTTTTCTTATAGCAGCAAAATCATTAGTCTTCATTAATCATCAACAAATTGCTCCCGATATTTCATATTTCCACTTTAATTTGGAGGTTTGTGCAACAGTAGTTGAATCATTATGGACTCAAGCTTTAGTTTTATATATATAAAATCTAATCATTCCTTTATGGACTTAAATTGAGTTGCAGAAACTAGGTTTTATCACTGATGTTAGAAAAGCCTGTGAAGTAAAAACTGCACTTTAACAAGAACAATGGTACATGGACACAAAAGTGAGTAGAAAGGGCAAAGGAAAAGTCAGAAGGCTGTGAATGAGTAGAAACATCAAGTTATCCTCTAGACTTCATATGAAAATGATATTTTGCCCTGTAGTGAGATTTTGGGGAGGTAGACAAATTCCTTGCCAGGAGAGGACACAACTTCATCAGATTAGGATACGTGGTATCTCTTCCTACAAAATAAAGAGGTCAAAGTCATCAGACTTGGCAACATCTGCTTTCAAAATGCCAGATAAAACAACTATCTCCGAACATAAAGTCTCCTCCAAGCATGCGCAGTCTCTGTATTTCCTAAGGACCTAACTTATCCAGTGCTGGGATGTGTGTCCTCACCCAGAACAGGTGAAGAAAGTCCTCTTGGTAGAGGAGTCCTGGTTGTTTGGTCTGTGGGTCTGGCCCTATGCAGAGGCACACCAGCACTTCTTTCTTTGCCTTGAGAATTGTTGTCATTTAAGCTCAAACTGCTGGTTTGGAATGTGACACACTCCACTGACATGAAGGCTCAGTCAGCAATGGCAGCTACACCTTCCATCTTTATTTCTGTTTCTCTTGACTCAGGAACTCCCAGCAGGACTCAGAGCCATAATGTAAACAGCTAAGTGAGTCACATGAAACTGTTCCAGACTCGGGAAGCTTGCAATCTAAGACCATGGAAACACATATCAAGTGAGAAAACAGCTTGACAAGTAAACATTGAAAAGTCATATTTACGTCTTGCTTTCAGGCAGTACTTGCTTGCCCCAAGTGTTGGTATCAGAATACACCAGAACGAACAAGAAGTTCTGTGTGTAGGATCATTGTTTAGAAGGAATTGATGGCTCATCCCAAATATGTGGAAGCTTATTGATAGGGGTGTTTGGATAGACGTAGTATGCAAGTCTAAAAAGTGTTACAGGAGGGCTCATCTTTTCTTTCAAGGAAGTGGGAAGCAGAAAGTAAATGAATTATCTGGTAACATTTTTACCAAGAAAAGGGACTATGCCATATTTGTTGATAAGTCTCAACCTCCAGAATGATAGCAAAATACAACTTTAATATAATATGGCTAAAGTCATCTTCCTGAGCACTTTATGTTTGTATAGGTATTTTCATTTTCTTATTTATCCTGCATTTTCCTAGCAGTGGGTCAAATGACTTCTCCATCTTGTTTGTAATCAGATGGAAGCAGTTTGGAGTAAACGAGTGGCAAGAACACCCAGCTCCTACACTGTGGGACTTCTATTCACTACCATATTACAAACATGTATTGCCCACATCTTTTATGGTCACAGCAAAAGTTGTTAGAGACGTAGATTCCTTTATGAAAAAATACCATTTAGGCTGGGTCAAAGTACACAGTCTCCTCTGCTCCCATCTCTTGCTTTTGTGAAGGGCTGTGTATGTGATACATCAGTAGAAAATAGTTCACATAGTGCCTTTTTCATATCAATATGCTTCAGATGGTGTTGTAAAACATGAGTCCAAAAGCTGACTACAAGCAATGACATGGTCTTGCTTATAGAATAATAATCCTCTCAAAATATATTGTCTGGTGTGCACTACTGCTCTTAGAATAGGGAATTTACAAACAGAGCTTAGAAAGTGGCTAGGCAGTGCATTAACTAGGATCCAGCAAGAGAGCTCCAATGAGGTCTGGGGCTCTGCAAGTCTTTCAACACTGAGAGGGCAGCATTGCTGGAAATATCGTCTGTTTATGTTCCTGTAAACAGCTTTCTGTGCAAAGCATAAATGAACTGGGAACCACAATTTTCCCCATGGCTCTTTGGCCAATATGAATCCATTTCATCTTCAGAAGGGTATTTGAGAAATCGAGATCACAGAAGCATTTCCATGAAAGTCAGTGATTGCCCGATTCTTTGCAAGTGTATATTTCAGAAGTTATATTCATGCCATTTTTTCTTTAGTTTGTGAACGTTACAGCAAATCTTCCTTTTTTTTGCTTTGGTCTCTGGCCCACTCTAATTCCAGTGCCTCGGATAGTGGGGTAAATAGTTTATGTGACAGACAGAAATGTTGATCTTACTGATTCAAAGGTAAAAAGAGATTTGAGTCTGTTTCATATGATACACCTTGGACTCAAACTACTTAGATATTTGTTGCATGAGGACAGAATGAATACACCCACAACTTGAGTAGGGTGGCATGGCAGAGTAGGGTGACATGGCAGAGTAGGTTGTTTTATGTGACCAGGAGGCAGCATAGAAACAAGGCAAAGGGAAGAAGGGAAAGCGGGTGGAATCTCTTTAGGTTTCCCTCAGCTTCCCTTTCCTATTAAATCTACATATATGCCAAAATTATTTAGAGACTGCTGCATTAGAATGGCTATAAACTCTTGGAATGGCTAAAAATGGAATGCTAGCTATAAACTCTTCAGGAGGGACAGGTGAGGAAGGAGAGGATGTGGGATAGCCATGTATGTTAGGGAGTGTTTTGATTGTCTGGAACTTGATGAAGGTGGTGATAGGGTTGAGTGTCTATGGGTGAAAATCAAGGTGAAGGGTAACAAGGTAAACATCCTGGTGGGGTTCTGTTACAGACCACCCAACCAGGATGAAGAGGCAGATGAAATATTCTATAAGCAGCTGGGAGAAGTCTCCCAGCCACTAGCCCTTGTTCTTATGGGGAACTTCAACCTACCAGATGTCTGCTGGAAATACAACACAGCAGAGAGGAAGCAGTCTAGAAGGCTCCTGGAGTGCATGGAAGACAACTTCCTGACACAGCTGGTTAGTGAGCCTACCAGGGAAGGAGCCGCACTGGATCTGTTGTTTGCAAATAAAGAAGAACTTGTGGACAATGTATCAGTTGGAGGTTGCCCTGGCCATAGTGATCATGAAATGATTGAGTTTTCTATCCTTGGAGAAATTAGAAGGGCGGTCAGCAGAACTGCTACTTTGGACTTCCGAATGGCAGACTTTGATCTGTTTAGGAGGCTGGTTGGCAAAGTCTCTTGGGAGGCAGTCCTGAAGGACAAAGGAGTGCAGGAAGGTTGGTCTCTCTTCAAGAAGGAAATCTTAGGGGCGCAGGAGCAGGCTGTCCCCATGTGCTGGAAGGCGAGCCAGTGGGGAAGAAGGCCGGCATGGCTGAATAGAGAGGTGGAGCTGGAACCTAGGAATAAAAAGAGACTTTATAACTTTTGGAAGAAGGAGCAGGCTCCTCAAGAGGAATACAAGGATTCTGTGAAGTTATGCAAGGAGAAAAGTAGAAAAGCCAAAGCCCAACTAGAGCTGGCCCGGCTACCGCTGGAAAAGGCAACAAGAAATGTTTCTATAAATATGTCAGCAACAAAAGGAGGGCTAAGGAGAATCTCCATCCCCTGATGGATGCGGGGGGAACATAGTGACAGAGGATGAGGGAAAGGCTGAGGTACTAAATGCCTTCTTCACCTCAGTCTTTAATAGTCACAACAGTTGTGCTCCAGGTACCCAGCCCCCTGAGGCAGAAGACAGAGATGGGGAGCAGAATGAAGCCCAAATAATCCAAGGGGAAATGGTTAGCAACCTGCTACACCATTTCGACACCCACAAGTTTATGGGGCCAGATGGGGTACACCCAAAGATGCTGAGGGAGCTGGCAGAGATGATCACTAAGCCACTTGCCATTATCTATCAGCAATCTTAGCTGACTGGGGAGGTCCTAGTTGACTGGAAATTGGCTAAAGTGATGCCATCTACAAGAAGGGCTGGAAGGAGGATCCGAGGAACTCCAGACCTGTCAGTCTAACCTTGTTGCTGGGGAAGGTGATGGAGCAGATCATTCTGAGTGACATCACACAGCACATACATGAAAACCAAGCAATCAGGCCCAGTCAACATGGGTTTATGAAAGGCAGATCCTGTTTGACCATCCTGATTTCCTTCTATGACAAGTTGTTCCACTTAGTAGATGAGGGAAAGGCTGTGGGTGTTGTGTACTTAGACTTCGGTAAAGCCTTTGACACTGTATCCCACAACATTCTCCTGGAGAAGCTGGCAGCTCATGGCTTGGGTGGGTGTACTCTGCAATGGATAAAGAACTGGCTGGATGGCCAGGCCCAAAGAGTTGTGGTGAACGGAGTCAAATCCAGTTGGCAGCTGGTCATGAGTGGTGTTCCCCAGGGCTTGATATTGGGGTGTCGTGGTTTGATTGTGGGGTGACAATAAAACCATGGCAGATGTATTGTTAACCTCCTCTCCCCCGTCTTTCCCCTTCAGCCCCTCCCTCTCCCCCCTTTTCCACTAAAGACAGGCAATTGGACAGGAAAGAAGGACAGAGAGAAGAGAGTTGGAAAAATTAAAAATGTTTTCTAATGCTACCAATAAAAATAGAGAAATTAATACAAAATATACAAAACCAACCTTGAAAGTCCCAGTAACTTCTCCGGCAGATGTGGGGCCAGCACCCAAAGTCCTGGACTGGACTCTGCAGCCAACTGGATTCAGTCTGTCACTAGGCCTCAGTTCGCAGGGACAACTCGCAAGGTCCTCTCCCAATGTCGGCCATAAGGAACAGGGACGAGATCCTCGTGATCCCCCACTTTTATATGAAGTATGACGTGAATGGGATGGGATACTTTAGCTGGTCAATTTTCAATTCACCTCCTGCTTGCACATCTCGCGGGATGCATCATTATCAATGACCTTGCATTCCTTTGCTATGTCTACCAAAACATGTACCTAACTTTCAGGAAAACTGCAGTTAGTAAGAAGACTTTAGCTGACAGGGAAATTCACTAAAAGAGAAACTTGGTTTTAACAAAGCCAGGACATGGGGCCAATTCTGTTTAATCTCTTTATCAATGATCTGGATGAGGAGATTGAGTGCATCCTTAGAAAGTTTGCAGACAACACCAAATTGGGTGGGAGTGTTGATCTGCTGGAGGGTAGGAAGGCCATACAGAGGGATCTGGATCAGCTGGATCGTTGGTTGAGTCCAATTGTATGAGGTTCAACAAGGCAAAGTGCCGGGTCCTGCACTTGGGTCACAACAACCCCAGGCAGCACTACAGGCTCAGGGAAGAGTGGCTGGAAAGCTGCCTGGTAGAGAGGGATCTGAGGGTGTTGATTGACCATAGCTGAACATGAGCCAGCAGTGTGCCCAGGTGGCCAAAAAGGCCAACAGCATCCTGGCTTGTATCAGGAATAAAGCGTCCAGCAGGACTAGGGAATTGATTGTGCCACTGTACTCAGTGCTGGTGAGTCCCCATCTTGAATCCTGTGTTCAGTTTTGGGTCTCTCATCATAAGAAAGACATTGAGGTGTTGGAGAGAGTGCAGAGGAGGGTGACAAAGCTGCTGAAAGGCTTGGAGCACAAGCCTGATGAGGAGCGGCTGAGGGAACTGGGGCTTTTCAGCCTGGAGAAAAGGAGGCCAAGAGGAGACCTTATCACCGTCTACAACTACCTGAAAGGAGTTTGTAGCATGGACGGTGTTGGTCTCTTCTCCTGAGTAGCAAGTGACAGGACAAGAGGAAATGGCCTCAAGTTGTGCCAGGGGAGGTTTAGATTGGATATTAGGAAAAAAATTTTCACAGAAAGGGTTATCAGGCACTGGAACAGGCTACCCAGGGAAGTGGTGGAGTCACCATTCCTGGAAGAGCTTAAAAGGCATTTAGACAAGTTTCTTAGGGACATGGTTTAGTGCTAGGTTTAGGTTATGGTTGGACTTGAGGATCCTGAGTGTCACTTCCAACTGAAATGATTCTATGTTCTGTGATTATATGACTGTGCGTTTGCCATGTGACAATTCAGGGCTCTGACCATTCGATTCTGGAGATGGTTTTAATTTGAGATCCATAAAAATATGTCTCTTTGTCAGTCGTGGAGGTAGAGCTATGACAAGCAAGAGTTTGTTCAAAACATGCTAACTGCAGTATAAGGGGTCTCAAGAAAACTATGAAGCTAGAAAAGTCAAACCATAACTGAAGACATGACATCAGCTCCTCTCACTTACATCTTCCCATCTTTAATTATTATGCTTTTGAACAATCTATAATAAAGCAGAGCCCAAGGGGAGTATAGTTCTGCCCTGAAGAAGGAAGATAGGAAGTGAATCTGGCAAAATAAAAAATCTCTGGAGATAAAGAAGAGTTTGAGATAGTTGCTAAGTAAACAGAAAACCTGATTTGGAATACTGAAAGATTTTTTGTTTAAATGCTGTGTAATTAAAAAAAAGTAGTCTTCTTTTCAACCTGCACATCAGTCTCTCCGTGAAATGTGGAAAAAAGATCCCACCCAGCTACTAAGAGATTCTATATGAACACAGAAAAAGTTTGTGCAGCTAACATAACATCCTGCTTGCCAATATCATCTTGCTCTAATTCTCTTGTCAGCAAAGCCACTTTATAGAGGAGCTATTAACTCACAATTTGTTTACTTGATTTTTTTTTTCTTCCTAGCAATTTCATCATTTTGATATTCTTTGGGCTTTTTTCCAGTCTCAAAGCACTAAGAAATTCTGTTGCGAACACAATAAACTAAAACAAATCAGTGCATGTGAATGGCCACAAATGTCACATTGCTTATCTTGCTCTGTGAAACACTAGGCAGCTGCTGGCTTTTAACGAGGAGGAAAAACAAAGCTCTGTTAGTATTCCTGTGCACACTTTGTTATTTCACTTAGCAGCTGATTTTGGAAAAAGAAAGAAACAGAATTGATCTGATGTCTTTCCTCTCAAGATCAACCCACATCCTTCCTATGGCAGGAAGAGCAGGTGAATAGGACACAGGACATTTGCCACTTCCCTGGCTTCAGTTATCTAGTTTATTCCATGGCTTCCCAGAGAATAACTGTAACATACTCCAGCAATGTAATTAGTTCAGCAGAGAAGCAATGATGAGAGAATCTGCTGAGGCATTTTGGCATAGGCACATCAACGGTTGAAAAATCCCTTCTGCAAAGGACTGTTGTTCTGGTCATGCAAGTAAATCTGTAGGGAGCAATTGTCTTCTCAGATGTGCAGTTTGTCTTCACACGGAGAAGAGCAAGTTGCATCTGTCTTGGTAAAAGAAATGCAAGGCAGAGGGGAAGGGGGGTGCTGGAGAGAGTGCTACCAGACCTGGGAAACCACAGTCTGAACGGCAGATGCACAGAGGGCACCAGGAGACAGAATCCTTTGCATCAAAAAGGCACATCAGGGAAATGGTTTTTATACCAGGCTGACATCAGAGCCCCTCCACTTGCCCCTGTTTTGCAGTTCCTTCAGCAGCTGCTTGATGGAGAAGGCGAGGCTTTACATTTTCTATGCTGCAGTCCAATGCTGAATCACCTAAGGAGTCCTGTCCTACCAACCTAGACTCAGCTCCCACGTGTCAACAGAAGAACAGTGATGTGGTGAGGACCTGGGAACCGGTCATTGACCCCTCAGAATGAGAACTGTGGTGCAGGTTGTCTTAGGCACATTGCAGCCTCAACCTTGACGTGCACCTAGTTATGAGTGAGAGGAAGTAGCTGGGGTTTCTATAAAAGGTTACTGTAAACATCATTCCATGTAATAAGCAAAGATAGGGAGCTATGAACCAGGGATAAGGAGTTGTTAAGCCATAGACAAACACATTGGAAGTAAAGCACTGACATCTGTTCATTGCCAGGCATGTTTAAGTTTAAATGAGATGGCATGAAGTTTAAATGAGAAAGGAAGGATGTAGGTGATAACTGTAAGCATATACATGAACTCTGCAGTCTTTTGCCACCAATAGCTAACTGCCAGGTGAAGAAAGTGATGTGTTTGAGTGGCCAGCATGAAAGGAAGGGTAACCAGTAATGCAGGCTCTCCAGATTCTATTACTGGCCCTGCCAGACCCAGTCAAGCCTCTTTAGCTCCTGATGCCTGGATACACATAATGTTGCTGCATTTCTGAGACCTACTTAGGAAGAGGTTTTTCATTATGATTACTATGAAGTGCGATGATGTAATGATGCTTTTGTATGGACAATGACATGCTGTCATGGCATTTGTGATGCTAGGGACTTGTAACAGAGGTAGACCTGTATTTCTCCTGGAGGTGTAAGATTGCTCTGCTGAACTTGCACTTCAGGGTGACATTCAGCACAAGCTACTGCAGATGTCACCCACTTCTGCCCAGCTTTCAGCTCACTGTTGGTGCCTGCAAAACACACCTGCATAGGAGAAGATGTGCCTGAGACACCTCCTTCAAGGGAAGGTATGCTTGTAGGAATAACTCATGAAATCACCCAAAACGAGCAACTAAATTCAGATACTTCTGCATGATTTACATTAGCCACAGATCAATGTTTTTTATTCCATGGACATTTTTTTTTAGATACCTTTCCTGTGAACCCCTTTTGTTCAGCAAAGGACAGCAGAGCTGCGCTAGTATAAGATTAAGAAACTGAGTATCCCTTTGGTTCAGTATACTCAGCTCTCACAGAATCTGCTTTCTGGAGGGGCTCCCAGAGTCAGGAGGCTTGTATTTACCTTCATATCAAATAACAGTTATTAATTTAATGTAATTAATTTTACTTACAATTATAGTAGATTAAAGGTATTTATGGTGTGATTGATGCTGTTAAATTGCCCTGTACACAGAAGTCAGTCAAGTCAGCTTTCACCACTTCAAGACCTCACCAAGGCAGGAATGGAAGTGCTTGTTTTGGGCATTTCCCAAAATACAAAAATAGTAGTAATAAAAATATAGAAGGCATATGTTCGGCTTGTGTCTGGGGATGCTGTTGAGGCTGAGCAACATGTACATATTTCCTTTTTCACTCAGAGGGAAATATGTTTATTCTTTGAGGCTACAAGAAAACTAGTGGTTTCTTTTTCTGAACCAGAGTTTAGATAATTGTGTTGTAATGAAATATGTATTATCCTATATCTGTTGAAAGTTATATCCTAGGCAACACAAAGTTTAAAGGCAGTTAACTATGAATTTTTCTGCCCTAAAGTGCCTGGTGTTTGCAAACAGCTGAGAAATAACTACACTGTTGGCATTGGGAACCTTACCTGTCTCTGAAACTCTCAAGAAAAAGCTAGAAATATATTCTGAGGTACTAAAGTGATTTTAATAGCATGATTTGAAATGGTCATGAGGGGAGGAAGGGGGACACCAGTTGCACTGTGGCACTCAAGTTTTAAAGGTTAATAGCTTTTCCCACCCCCCGTCAAGTGGGTTTAGAACAAGATATTGTTCAGATACAATGAAAGAGGAAGGTAGTGGAATTTGAACAATAGCAACATGGTATTTGCTTGCAACTGGTCTCTGTTCATATGCTTCTGCCACAGCTACGTGAGATGAAGAAAGACAGCAGAAATGGATGGTGTCAACTGAGAGTTTGTTTTGCCTGGTGCACTGGAAAAACTCTTCAACACTGGTTCATCTCAACAAAACTACCGCCCCTTGAATGCTAGAAAGGTCAGCTGGAGTTATCTGCCACCTAAGTATTTGCTGCATAAACTCCTGGGAGGGAGCTTATCTCTTACACTGTTCCTTCTGAAACAATGATATTTGGGTCTTTGTTTATGAATCTGCCTGCTATGAGTCAATCCTTTTCTCTGTTCCCCTTTCAGATGGCCTGTAAACAACTTTCCAGATGGGCTGACATCCCACTGTTGATGGAGAGCTCTGTGTGAATATTCTGTTGTGTTACTCCAACAGAAGAGGTGTGTTGTACAACTTCTCTGCTTGCATAGCAGTGGATAGAAAATTAAAGTTGTATCTGGACCAAGTTGATAACACTGACGGGAATCCAAATGATGTCAGCGTATTCTACTTCTCTATGTTGCTATAATTGAATAGTTATGGAGGGCTGTGTGTGAGAAAGATAGATAAAGAATAATAAATACTGTTAGTAAGAAATATAAATCCATTTACCTGATCTCTTGACTGAAACAACGAAACACTTCCAGATGGCATTGACTACATCTGACACTATCTTCTGCTATAAATTGATGCAGTCATTTAAATCATGCTTGAGTTTCCTCATTAATAACATTTGTAACAGCAATAATAAAACTGCTCTTCTTGCCATTATATATTGTGGAGGCTTTTTAAAAAAAAAAAATCTAAAAGTAGCCTGTTTAGGGTGTTGGTAGGGAAAATAGCATTTGTGCAAGGTAGAGTGAGATATTACATCTGTCCTCCTGTTAATGACTTTTAAATCAGGTTATGTTTATCTGACAAAATGCTGCTGATCTGAACTTTTCACTATTTGTCAAGTTTTGGAAATAAATAATTGTCAGATTAGTCCAGTTTACGTGGGTAATGTCACCAGGATCCTGTCCTCACTGCTTTAATCGGCAGCAGGGATTAATAATATGGATTGCTCCTTCATGTCAATAATTCATTCCATTTCAACTGGTGTAAGAGTGGCTTTGTCATTGTGATAGTTTTTTTATGTGAAAGAAGCCAGAGCGAGACAGCATTGACCCTTAAAAACAGTGTATTATTGATTGCTCCAGATTTTTTAAAAATGGCTTTAAATCGCTAGAAAATTAAGTCTTAACTGGTTTATTCTGATCCTCAATAGGCATAGTAGAAACCTGAGCTTTTCTGAAGGTTCACTAACATATCAATATCTACTGATACACCTTATTGTTCTCCTGGGGTGAGAAACAAGCAATACTAAGGAAGAAAGTAGTTGGAATGCAAACATAAATGTTTCTTTTTAATTAGACTTCAGCCTCTGCAGGTGTATTATTTTTTCTGGGAAAATAGATACCTTAATTATAGTTTTCAAGAGCCTTAGACTTTTTTTTTTTTTTTAAATGAGCTTTACTGTGAGAAAATTTTTTCTTTCCTTGTCAGATCAAATGTGTGTTTTCTGGTGGATAAGTGTCTATGTCCTGAACTCATGATCGCAACTGGCATCTCTGTTGTCAGATATAGGATGCATCTTAAGATATAAATAGATCCTGAATTGTAAGAATGTACCTATTTAGAGTTGGTTTGAGACATATAAAAGTCCAGCATGATCAGTTTTCCTCTTTAGCCAGTTCTATTTCTACATGAAGCCTGGCAGTGTCCAGTACTGATATTCCAGTTTTCCACCTCAACATATGCTAAAGGGTTGGAAGCAAATAAACCAGAAGTATCTAGAAATATTTATTATAGTACATCAACAAATTAATTCAAGAAATATTTATTATAATTTATCAGTAGATGAATGTAACATGTTTTTTCTCACTTGAAACTGTAGGCTTTTTGACATCTACTAAAACATATTTGTCAATCAAGCTGTTGTTCAGTGGAAAAATGATTTTTGAAAAACTGATTTTGATGTTTGGATGAATTCTTCCTAATCAACACTGAGATTCAAAGAGGCATTGAAGGCCTGTGTTACCTTATATTGGATTATTATCAGTTCAAGGTGTGCAGGAAGTTATCCATGCTACCAATACAATAACAGTACCAGTGTGTGAGATAATTCCCTGTACACCATTTTTTTTTCTGATCTGTATTACAGCATCTGAGAATTCACCCTTCAATTGCTTGGGAGAATTTATAATTCCAGTAAGAGTTCATAATTAGGCAGCTCCTGGTCTTTGAATTTGTGCTCTTCAATTCTGCGTCACTGAAATAATGAGAGTGAACAGCAATCTGCTAAATTATGCTTTAAGGAGAAGTAAATTTGCCTTAAACCTCTATTACTTGCCAGATGAAATCAAGGTTCTTACCAGACTTTTGTGCCATTGCAGGACTGCTGGAGCTCCAAACACGAAAGTATGGGGAGCCTGTGAGAAACTTCTTTAACTGTGTTTTGCAGCATGCAGAACCTTTAATACACTGACATATGCACAGCTCTTACTTCATTGCACAGGGAGCTCAGAATAGACCTTCTGGGAGAACCTCAGATGATGCCAGAAGTCTGGATGTGCCTGACTCACATTAAGAAACAGCACAACTGCAAGCAGGATCACGTTTTTCCACTGCACTGGGACTGGCCTTCAAAATGCCACCATCTCCTAAAATGAACTAACTGTGGCTAAAGGAAAATTTTTTCTCTTGCTGGGACTGCTGTTAATCACCCCTTCTTCTGACTGCAAGAGACATTGCTTCCTCTTGGAGCAGCTGCTTTTCTCCATGTCAGCAGAATAGTGACAGGCCATGCGTTGAAATTATTGCAAATCTTGCATCTTCTTTTGCAACTTTCTATCCTGAGTTGTTTCAACACCTTTGACTAGGTTTTCAAGGCTTTGTGTGAAACAGTGGATGTGATGGGAACCTCAGAATAAAGGTCCATGCAACAGGGGTGGAAATTCACACCAGGTGGCAGTTTAAATAAACAATGAGATTGCCTTCTTTTTTTATCCCATGGCTATTTCTGCAGACCTCAAATGGCTTCTGAGGATTTGTTTTGGATTTGCAACAAATTAGTGATCATCCAGAACTTAAAAATCTGAACACAGTACAATATTTTTTTGTGGATTTGATGTAGCCACCTTGCTTTTCCTGAATGCAGAACACCTGCTGAAAACCCTATCCTTTTGAAGTATCTGTCATCTGGTCTCCATAATCTTTGGTCTTTCTTGGAAATCTTGGCCTATATGAGAAGCGTCCCATCTCCAAACTGCTTACAGACTCAAACGTTAATAAGGGGAAAATATTGTAGTCTTGAGGAAGAAGAGTGATAGGATGGTTTAGTGGTATGAAATTCCTCTAAGCAAATTAATTTAGGCTCTTTTGTGTACATTTCTGAAAGAGTATTAAACCCAAAAAAGTCTTGGAGTCAAAGAGTCCTTAATCAACAGAAGATATCTATGATTAGCCATGCCTGAAAATTTTCTGAGAGTGGTTTTGCATCTGCAAATGCTATTGAAGCAACATCGAACTGAGATGCTCCACAAGCATGTATAACAACAGTCCCAGGGGACAACAGAAATGCTTTGGTTTGAAGAAACCAGGACATTTCATGCCAATGCCAGCATAACAACTTTCATTTTTTTGCAATATATTGTGTAATAGAGGCAAGCAATAAAGTCAAAGGTAGCCATTTTCATACCGCTTTTAGAAACAAATGTTTTCTTCATGAGGAAGGTATCAGGGAATGTCATTTTTTGTACCACTTTGAGGAAATAACAAAGCTTCCTAACCTCAGCATCTCTCACTTGACAGTGTTTTCCTTTATTTTTCTCAGCGCTATGAAATTATCACGTTGACTTTCTGCTCCACCATCCCTGTATGGCAGTTTACTGGGGAGACCTCATAGTTCACAAAGAGGAATTAGAGGGAAATTAAAGGTGCAACATTCAGATCAGCACACCAGGATATGTCCTGCTTAAAGGACAGGTCTGAAAGACCTTCAAGGCAATGGCAATACAGTACTACAAAACAGTGTTTCAACAGGAGCCACTCTACAGGCAGGAGCAACGCTGCCTCAGGAAATGCCAAGAACATTACCATAAGAGCAATGTGCAGAAGAGCAACCTTGCAGAAACCTGTGACACATTATAAAAGGACTCCCTGAGGCCATGCTCTGTACCAGCATTAGTCGTTCCATCTCTGTGTGAAAAGAAGAGTGTACTGAAGACAACCAAGGGACCCCGTCAGCTCTTGTAGCTGGTCCTGGCACCAGTGCAGCAAGACAGAGGAAGAAGCATCTCAGGAAACCTGCCTGCCTCCCATACATCATGCTGGAGCTGATCCTGATCAGAGCTAAACTACAGCTTACACCACAAATAATACAAATTAACTAGCAGAAGGAATTGTGGACACAGACTTACCTGTGTTCTGCATATAGCAGTAGGATTAGTTTAATACTGTGCTTTAACATAGAATAACAGAATCATAGAATAATTTTGGTTGGAAGACACCCTCAGGATCATCAAGTCCAACCTAACTTGAACACTAAACCATGTCCCTAAGAACCTCATCTGTGTGTCTTTTAAACACCTTCAGGGATGGTGACTCCACCACTTCCCTGGGCAGCCTGTTCCAATGCCTGACAACCTTTTCTGTGAATAGGCTCCCTCTGGCCTAGCTTGGGCATCTCTGCAGAAGCAGATGTATGTTGCAGCAAAACTAACTTGTCCACTTGCACATTCTTTGCTGTTATTAGTAAGCTAATTGGGTACATTTATCACCACATGTTTTTTAGTGTGGGACATAAATAAAGAACTATGTGTTTGACATACAGACTTACAAGTGCTGAGGACACCTGCTTTGGGCTTTATGAAGATGAAAGGTCCCCCAGCTTTCCCTCCAGGTGCCTTCAAACTGGCACTTTCTGGCCACAGATTTTTACACGAGCTTCCAGTGCGGAAACATATGTACGGTAATAAGACAACTGGAACTGTTACCTGTGAAGACAATATTTCTGCTTTCCTTCCAGTGAAAAAGCCTAAGACAGAGGAGAAACTTGCTTACTTACACATGTCCAGCAGATAAAATGTCCTCGCTTTTTATGGGACATAAGCACACTTGTTCCCCCAAGGAAGGCGTGTCTTAACACAAGTCTTTGTGGATATTTTGCCATGGTTTCTGCATACCCAAAATTGGATGATCTCAATTCATATTTAACTACCAGATGCCGTATTTAAATAGATTATCTTCAGCCAGACCAATAAGCAGAAATTCCTACCACTGTATAAGAAGTTTCCCCATGGTCTTTCTTCCTTCTGTTAGCAAGACTTTGCCGAGATCTGCTCTAGGACTGCTTGTTTGTATAAGTAATATCAGATAGGAACCATTTTTTAATGGTTTTCAATGTTAGTTTATTCTCTTATGTTGAAGCACTCATAAGAATATGAAAGAGGAGCTTCACTTATTTCATTGTTGTAGGGTAGCTTAGTGACATATTTATTTTCTGCTCTTGCTTATAGCCAAATCATAGCAGAAGGAATGTTTTTTACTTTTTATCTGGATAAACTGCATGTATGTAGTAGTGGCAGCTGCTGTCACATCCCAATGACTTAGCTACTGAGAAAAATCTTGTCTGATATAAACCAAGTTCTTGATGAAAATCTCTTACATCGAAACGAAGTTTTTATGCATGACTAGAATGATTCTTTTTGATGACAGAATCACAGAACAGTTGGGGCTGGAAGGGACCTCTGGAAAATATCTAGTCCAACCTACCTGCTGAAGCAGGTTCACTCAGAGCAGATCACACAGGAATGAGTTCAAGTGGGTTTTGAATGTCTCCAGAGAAGGAGACTCCACTTCTCTGGGCAGCCTGTTCCAGTGCTCTGGCACCCTCCAAGTAAAGAAGTTTCTCCTCATATTCAGATGGAACCTCCCATGCTTCAGTCTGTGGTCATCATCCCTCATCCTATCATTGGGCACCGCTGAGAAGAATCTGGTCCCATCCTCTTGACACCCACCCTTGAGGTATTTATAAAGATAAATAAGATCCCCTCTCAGCCTTCTCTTCTCCTGGCTGAACAGACCCAGCTCTCCCAGTCTTTCCTCATAAGAAAGGTGCTCCAGGCCCCTAATCATCTTCATAGCCCAGAACTGGACTCCCTCCAGTAATTCCTTGTCCTTCTTAAACTGGAGAGCCCAGAACTGGATGCACACACTGATGATTAGAAACACTCCATTTGCAAGCAGCCTTCTTACAACCACTCTTTACACAAAACAAGGCCATTAATGTCTCATCAGAAGAAAGTGAAAATGTCGGTAGAGTTACAAATATACAAGAAATTCCCTCTGAGGGAATAAGAATGACAAGAAGGACAGATCTTATGCTTTTAAAATACGTAGTGCTAGTGTATTTGTAGTTATGTTAAGACTGATTTTGCCTGGTAGTTCCTCTAAGACTGTTGCCAGAAAAATATACTATTCAGTGTCAGGACCGTAGACATTTTCTGTTTTCTTGACTTTTTGCTTTCGCTGGTTTTGGTTTTGTTGTTTCTTTTCCTAAATGCTAAATACAAATGCTAAGTGCATTTTATCATTCTTCCAAGTCTGTTATTCTCTTTCTGAGTAACTGTGGTCTCTTGCCTTCCATTTTTTTTCTGTCTCAGTTTCCTGTGGAAATTGAAGGCAACGTTCATCTGCACTTTTTAAGCTGTTGCAGGAAGGTAAACACCTGCTTTCTACCCCCAAACCATAAATTCTTCCACATTTTCTAAACAGCAGTGTAAGCTATTCGAACAGAACAGTTAATGTCCAACACATTAATATCACCCCAAGCAAGCACCAGTAAAGTTCTATCTGAGGCAAAGGAAGGTGTTATTTTTTGATTGTAACTCTACAATAATAGCCTTTCAGAAAGCAATAATATGATTGAAAAGTGAAAATAGAACAGTAACTTCATGCCTTTGGGAAATTACTTATCTTTTACAGTTGTGTCATAAGTAGGCGTGGAAGAATAATGAAAAATTATAATGAACATTGGAGAGACATCTTAATGGAAGTTTCTTAGCAGTGTCCATACCTGTCTTTGCCTTTTTAAAGACATTGCTCTGAGTGAGCCTTGGTTCATTACTGGAAATCAAATTGTGGGCTCATTAGCAAGATAACCTTAGCCACAGAACAAAATGACTGTGACAATAGAATAAAATCCCTTTGGGGCAAAATTAATTAAATAGTTAAATAAATTATTCACCTGTAAGTCAATTAAAGCTATAACAAACTGTCTATTTTGTCTTCCTTTTTTGTCTTTTTTTAGGAGAAGATTGTTTTTTTCAAGGTTCAGGACACTAAAATTCCCTCTTTGCCTGCTGCCACAGAAACGGTTGTGGTGTTTGTCCCTTTTACATGATGTCCACATGTCCCTGTCATGGTTTAACCTGAGCTAACAATACAACCATGATAGCAGCTCACTCACTCCCTCCCCCATGACTCCCTCCCCCACAACTCCCTCCCCCAATTGGGGAGAGAATCAAAAGGGAAGCGAGAAACTTGGATTGAGATAAACACAGTTTAATAAAATAACAAAACGCTAATACACTACCAGTAAATATATATATAATAGAAATAAAGGATACTCAAGGCAATTCCTCACAAACACACTGAGCAGCCAGTCCTAGGAAACAGCTCGGTCTCAGCATTTGACCCCAAAGAGAGAGAAGAGACGAAAGAGGCAGAAAGGCTCAGAGGCCACTGCAAAATGGCAAAAAGCCGAACTAAAAGTCCCGCACAGACCTCCCCTGGCTGCGCCCCAGAGAGAGCAAGAGATAGCGGAAGAGCAAAATCCAGAAGTTCCCAACTCCCAACTCTCCTTAAATAATTAGCATGACACTACTGGGATAGAATACTCTTACTGATAAATCTGGATGTCAGTCAAGCTCTGCCCCATCTCCGACTCCCTTTCTTGATGCCTCACACCTGTGGGAAGTGCGCTCAGAATGTCCTTGGCTCTCAGACCAGAGCAATTAAAAACATTAGGTCTGTGCTGGGGTGTTTTCTGCTTGTTCTCAAACTAAGTCCAAATAATGAGCATGCTAGCTAGGAAAAGAAAGGTTTCTAACTGCATGAAGAAAATTAGCTCATTTTCAGTCAAACCAGCACAGTCCCTCACATAATGACTTCTTCGGGCTTTTCTAGAATTATTTATTGTAAGGACAGTATTTTAAAATTATTTTTCAGTTACTTTTGTTATGAGGCCATATGGAGCAGTATTAATTGTTATCTCTCCAAATTATGAGGGACATTTAGAACTTTCTGTCAAAACAGTGGAAAATGAAGCAATTGCAGGTAGTCACATGAGCATCCCTCATGCCTCATTCCACATCCCCTGTGCTATGGGAAAGTGAGAACACATCTGAGCACAATCATGGCTCTCTGAAATGCCTGTTAGCATTGCTGATGTCAGTACCTACATGGAAAACCACACTTGAATATGGATGTTTCTGAAGGCATATAAAGATATCAAATATTGTTGCCAGCTTCACTATTCTCTCGTATATAAAGTTTTCAAAAAAGAAAAAGAGAGCTGGAAATGGCCAATTACAGTTGGAGAGCTAAACATATTTTAGTATTAATCCCTTACTAAGTGTTCAAAGCCATATAGATTCATGTATTTATATCAGTTTAAATACAATCAGAGTTAGGCCAGTGTTTAGTACAGTCTGAACTTTTAGTTTAGTACAGTACTTAGTTTAGTTACTTAGTTACTTTTTAGTTACTTAGTTACTTAGTTACTTTAGTTTAGTACAGTACTTTGCTGAATTTCTAAATCTGTGTCCCACAAGTCTGTCTAGACTCACTATTGCTTGGATGTTCTCCCTACCAATTAAACATCTTGTTCTGGGAATAGTAGCTGCTTTAAAAATAATAGAGGGATTACCATATCTAATGGTGAATCTCAAAACTTGTTTTGGTCTCCCTTGTTTGAAAAACAAAATTGCAATTTGAAATTCAGTTTTAGTCTCTGAAACGTAAATAACTGAGGTCTATGGGGAAGGCAGCAAATAGTCCAACATAATTAATGATTATAGCAATATCAATCTGGCTGCATTATTGTAAATGATCCTACAGTGACATCAGAAAGTAGCTCGCTTGTGGTGCTTGACACCATATATCTAAAATATTTTAGGAAAAACAAAGATGCAAGTTCACTCTGCCTCTGAATAGAAACATTTTTTCTTAGACACCGTAACAAGCGAGACCACCCAGGCACTTACAAAGTCAGATTAAAAGTCACTTTGCAACTGAACAGTAAAGCCTCTGCAGCCTTGTTCATGTCACAGTTATTCATCCTTGACCACATTTTCTAACATTCACCCAGGAGAGAGAAAAGATGAATCGTGGTGGTGGCCATGCTGCAGAAGGTGAGGTGAAAGGACACACTGTATAAGCAATGATGCTCTACACCAAGGGTGTCAAACTCATTTGCACTGGGGGCCACATCAATCTCGCAGTTGCCTTCAAAGGGCCGAATGTAATTTTAGGACCATATAAATGTAGGAGCAGACCCCGGTGAAAATGAATTTGACACCCCTGTTCTGCACACTGAATTAACCAAAGCAAGACTTCAAAGTAATCACTTCATAACCCCTGGATCAGGTCTTTTAAATGTTGATACCTCTGAAAATTCTCAGTATTCTCTTCTTCCAGTCAAGAGAGTGGCAGGTGTTTAACCTTCCAGGTTACAGACTCAGACCATTTCACACATTTGCATTATGGGTTGACAGCCATCTGAATATGAGCCAGCAGTGTGCCCAGGTGGCCAAAAAGGCCCACAGCATCCTGGCTTGTGTCAGGAATAGTGTGGCCAGCAGGACTAGAGAAGTGATCATCTCCTTGTACTCAGGACTGGTGAGGCCCCACTTTGAATCCTGTGTTCAGTTTTGGGCCCGTCATCATAAGAAGGACATTGAAGTACTAGAGAAAGTGCAGAGGAGGGCAACGAAGCTGGTGAGGGGTCTGGAGCACAAGCCTGATGAGGAGCGGCTGAGGGAGCTGGGGCTGTTCAGCCTGGAGAAAAGGAGCCTGGGGGGAGACCTGATCACTCCATGAAACTATCTGAAAGATTGTAGCATGGTGGGTGTCATTGTGTTTTCTCAGGTAACAAGCAAAAGGACAAGAGGAAATGACCTCAAGTTGTGCTGGAGAAGTTCAGATTGGATATTAGGAAAAGTTTCTTTACAGAAACAGTTGTCAAGCACTGGAACAGGCTGCCCAGGGAAGTGGTGGAGTCACCATCCCTGGAGGTACTTAAGATGTGTAGACATGGTGCTGTGGGACATGGTTTAGTGGTGGACTTGGCAGTGTTAGGTGAACAGTTGGACTTGATGAACTTAAAGGTCTTTTCCAACCAAAATGATACCATTATTCTATTCTATGATTCTTCTGATATTTTGGCAAAGTGACTTTTTTTTCAAGGTTAGCCAGAAGATGGCTAATCAACAACGAAACATGCTGAATATATACGTATGTATATATACAGGGTCCATCTTTTTGAAATACACTCTATATATACACACACATATACTCTGCATGATTTTCATCACATGGGAAGCCAAAACAAAGCTCTTATAGGCAGTATCAAAAATGTCAATGAAGTTTTTTTTTCTTTACAACTTCACCACTTTTTCTGTGGAATGAGGCAGCAATGAAGTTAGCAGGAATCTACTGAGCAGCAGAGCCTAGACAAGCTAGCCATAGCCAAAGCCCTTCTCCTCCCTCAGAAGCAGCAGCTACAATGAGTGGGAAACAGAGAGCATCCCCTCTGAAGTCCTTTCCCAGTCTATGAGCCTTTTTTTCCCTGCTCCTTCCCTACATGCAAGAGATGCACCAGTTGAGCACTGAGATAGTGACTTCCACAGGTGCACTCTGATGATCCTCCAGCTGCCCAGTTCTGCTTTCCCCCTGCAGCATGGATCACACCTGTCCCTTCATGTGCTCTTTTGACAAAGTGGGAAGAAAAACCTATAATTAGTACCTTATTCGTTGCACAAAGAGGGCTTGCAAAATAAATTGGCTGAGACTTAGGTGTGACTTCTGTTTCAGACTTGGCGAATGTTTCCTGCCTGTGTGTGAGGGGAGAAGGGGGCTTAGGAGGAAGGGCAGCACTCTGGAGGGCTCTACAGGATGAGCAGCAGATTTAAACTTCTCACTGGAGTTGGAACTTTTTATAGTATCACTTCTGCTCTCTGGCCATGTCTAAATGTAGAATGGAACAGCACAAAACTGTCTTTCCCACAGCCACCTGGCTTAGTCAGGGAACAAGGCCAAGGGAAAGCCATCAGAGGAGATGAGCGGAGGGTCGCAAAAGGGGCTCCAGCAGCCTTTTCACAGACTATTAAAAAAGTGAATTCCCAGGAGGCTGATTTTTCTGCTCATGACTCTGCACACAAATTCAGCATGAAGTTTTCCATGTGGCAGGGAAACAGGCAGGACAGGAACCCAACCGCTCTCTGAATAGCAGCCATACCATGAATGATTACTTGCTATCTTCATCTGTTGACAAAATGATTTGAGTTGATTTAAATAGCTCCCGGATGGCTGGCTTAACACATAAATCCAATACGCACCCAAGATTCACCACCTCATCATTGATTTCTCGGTCTAACTATCATTTCTAAGCTGTTCGACGTCTCAGATCTGTTGTGCACATAAGGTGAGTAACCACTTGCGCTTATACGGAACTGATGTTCCTCAGGCCACCTCTGTCTATTACTAAGGAGAGAATTAAGTTCTCCAGTATATTAAAGTAATAATAAAATAATACTGTAATAGTGGCAGTGAAGAAAAACACTACTTCATGGTATGAACAAACATAACACTTCATTGGTCTTCCTGTAATTTAGGGTTGAATGTCCTAGGAGAGCTGCCAGTCAGCCACCCAGTACCTGGATTTTGGAATGAAACTCAGCATCTGCCTGTCCATCATACTCCTGGCTACTGCAAAAAGAACTAAAAGATAAACAACCATGTGAGTTTTGACATGGATCTGACCCACTCACTCTGTGTGCAACAGGCAGGACTGTGTAGCAGAGCCTACAAGGTCAGGTTTTCTCTTCAGACAGAAGAACAAATACATTGAAAATATGTGATATTCAGCTAGAAACACAATCCTAATGCACAGTTCAGGAAGCTATTAAAAGAGACGGAATTTAGTGCAGGCTAATTTTTCAATTTTTGAGGTATTTTATGGTGGAGTTGCAAGTCCCAGTGTACATTAATAGACCAGCACTGCTGCAACTTGCAAGTCTATTTAGAAAACACCTGTTAAAAGTTAACTTACTGTCAGCTCACCTGGGTCTTCAGCACTTCTATTGTGCTCAACATATGAAGACACAAGTGGAAGATATCCCTTTCATCTACCAGGTTACCTACATATAAAACAAAAGCAGCTTCAGAAAGCATGAAAATAGTTTCATTGTGGGCAACTGAACAACTACAGTCCATTTGATTACGCAGCATGGAATCATAGGTCCAAAGAATTTTTGAATTCCAGTGTTCTTTAGATGAATTTTGGAAATTTAGCCCTATGTTTCTTGATTTCTAATCTATAGCTGACTTCAGTTCAAAATTCACTTTTGCAGCCTGTGCCCAAGACCTCCAGCTACACCCACTCTGAAGCATCCCGAAATAACCTGAAGGTCAGGGACTCAGTACACCACATTATTCAATAATGAGATTAGGGAATTGATAGGACAGGAATTTAAGTTAAGAGCATAAGAACAAGGTACTGGAAGACAAGGAAAGATATGAATTTATAGCACAACAGTTGCTTCATGCACTGTAAAAGCCTGTGGTAAATGTGACATAGCTCTTCCTGCTCTGAGAAAGGAGTAAGCTGCTCTGCACTCATGGTGGGCTGATCACATGCATGTGTGCACTGCAGGGAGTTCATTTCACACCGTGCCTTACCTTGTTTGAGGGGCCCACTGCCGACAGAGGATCTCTATTGGTATTTTGAAAAGACCTCCTGAAGTACATTTGGTCTAAGTGCAATGGGTCTGGCCCTGATTTACCTCTGCTGAAGAGAGAAATATTTTGTAAATACTGCTTTGCAAAAAAGAGACATTTACCAATGGTTAGGATTTACAGGTTTCCACTGGTTGGAGACATCTTGGAAGGAAGAGAGAGATTTTGTATTTTCTGTTAGCATAATGTAGTTGGAAACCCAAATACAGTCATGTTCAAGTTAGTATGTGCTTTTGCCTTGTCAAGTTTAAACATTACAGGTTTTGCTATGAGCTACATGTACTGCAGGCCAAGTCACTCATCTCAGGTTCCTACCACGGAAATGGTTCACTGCTATTGATAACTTGTTCAGCATCTGTGTTATCTCAAAACATATTTGGATTGTATCCATGGTTTAATGATAAAATATAATATATAGGGAGCCTTCATAACAAGACAATCATTAAGAGTTCATTTTCTTCTTGCTAAGCTGTCATAACTCAACAGCTTCAGTAGAATTTAGATAAATTAATCGCATAAGGGTAAAAAACCCTGTGAACTCATATTCATGAAGTAGGAGATTTTACCAAGAGGAAATGGGACCAAACCCTGTTCATCATATGTATTAAGTTTGTTCATCAAGACAGGATACAGTCTTAAAATACTCTATCACTATGGGATACACATCTAATTTCGGCATGCCAGTCAGTCATATGGTGTAATCCCCATTTCTGAAAAACAGACCCATGTTAAAATCAGCTTTCTAGTTATTTGGAAAATGCAGCTACAGTACCTCTGACTGACTACAGGCAATTTAAAGAAGCTGGGCATGCCATTTAACCCTCTCCAGGGAATGCCAGTATTCACACTATATATGGGTCCTGCATCTCACTCCATTGTGCTAACATAGCTCCACAGATTAATGTGACTGAGGGGACAATCACCCTCACGCACACTAGCATAAATCCTTAGATATAAGATCCTATGCACATATTTTAAAAAGAGCTGCCCTGCCTGGTAACAATGAACAAGAATCACAGCAACCTAACAAGAATGTCTGAGTGGCACCTGAGTGCAGGGATGGGCTGATGGGGCTTCCTGCTGATGAAAAACAGAGTGGGGAGAGCATCTGACTAAGAGAAGGCTTTGGTTCTTGTCTCTGTGTAAAAGAGTTAACCTGTGGTTGACAGAAGTGCAAACTGTTCAAGGAATATACTGACAAGTTTTGAGCAGGGAGAAAGACTGACATTTGCAGTGGTCAAATTGTCATGGTATCTGGAATGTTTAAATCCATGTAGATGCAGAGAATATGAACAGCATGTTTAAGACTCATCTCACCTACCCTGTACTTACACCAAAATAACTTCAGTGGAACTCTTGCTGATTTACACCAGTCTTACAGAGACCAACCCCAGAATGGGAATGTCACCCCACATCCCAATGTCACAATTGTCATGGTGTCTATAAAAATGCAGTGTATCCTGATTGGAAAAGTTGAGGCACAGTCTCAAAGAATGCATAACACATTAACTGAATCAGACATTAGCAGGAAAACTGCTTCTCATGAAGTAATTGGAGCCCTGTGGAAAAAACACAGTGTGCTTCATATTTTCCATCCAATTTCTATGCAGTTTGGAGCACCTCACATCCAAAGAAAATTGTGCTCTAATCACCCAGCCTTGCATGGATGTCATGCCCTTTAACACATGCAAACACCTTATCAAGTTATCACAGCATATCCTTTCAAGGACTCTGAAGGCAGCTGCCACCCACGATGGCTCTTGCTGCCTGTAGCATTCCAGGCACTCGCACCTCACTTAATACAGCAACAAAGACAGCTTGGCTGCCACGCAGCCTACAGTCTGCTATTACAGCTGTGAAACAGCTAACTTTGGCAGCCATATATCACTAAGGCTTTGTTTCAGAAACTCTCAGAATAGCTTTTTGTGACGAAGCCATCAGTGTTATGCCCGTAAACTGGCACAAGTGAGCTGAGTTTCTGGCATATGGCTGAAAGCGATGGACTTGGCCTTTGGAGCTGATCAAGGGTGGAAACCAAGCCACTGCCATGCAGATACACTGACAGCAGTCAACAGCAGCTCCTGCTTGGATGCCAAAGTTTTGCAGTTCTTGAATCAATAAATGTGTTTAGTGTCTTGTCATTTTAAGATCTAATCAAGTGACAGGACAAACTCAGGCTAGCTGCTGCAAGTCACTAGGCTGAAGGCGAACAGTTCTGAAATGGGACAGAAGTAATGCATGTTGAAACCTGGGTCTATTTTTCTGTTTTCACAGAGCAGGGATCTGCTGGTTATTGCCTCCAGGACATTACCAAAAAAAATTTAAAAAAAAAAAAAAAAAAAAGGCTCCTTTTGTAGGGAAGAGGTAGGTAGTCATCAGAAATAAAATGGGTCAGATATTACACACCAGCACCAGCAGATAAAATTCCACCTGCATTGAGTAAGCTGAAGAGGACAAGGCTCAGAAGATGGGCGCATCCTTGCAGGCCAAGCTAGAATTTTCCATGAGTGCTTGTTCACCAGTCACGACACAAGTAAGTGGTAAGGGCATTGCCTCCCTGGGGATGAGCCTCACCTTGCAGAGACAGTAGTGTAGTTGAGGACTGAGCCTGCAAGAGAGCTTTTCCTCAGGACTTATCTTTCCAAACAGGGGAGTCACAGTCATACAGACTTGAGTATCCCACATCTGGGCAGCTGTCAGGCTGCAAATAAGGGAAGGGAGCGAATAATCTGTGATTGTTAGGAAAAATTCAGCTGACTAACTCTTAAAACCATTTTAGCAATCTAGAGCTCTACTGTGGCTTTAAGATATGACTTGGACCAGAGAGGGCATGCACAGAGTGTGTGTGTGTTTATTTTTGTGTATGTGTGTGTGCATGCATGCGTATGTGCACAGGACGGGACTCCCTTGGGACCGCACAGCCAAGCCATGCCACAGTCAGTCTGGGCAGGACAAACACAAGTGACAGCCCACCATGTCCCTGCCCTGGCACACTTTGGCTGCAGTGCCAGGTGACATCTGGGACAGCGGTCCCACCTTTCCCACCCTCCCACCCTTGCTACTCTGCAAGCAGGAGAAAACTCACTTTCTATTCTGCTCTTTTCTATAAACATGTATTCAAGGACACACATGCATATGAGAGTGCATGCAGTCTTTCATGACCCAGTGCAGACATTTTTAGCAATAAAATCAGCAGTAACTAAGACCAGAATAACTGTCTTGTACTGGAGAATCCCTATAATTGTAGTTTTCCCCTGACTCAGAAGGTGATCTTGCCTTACAGGCCTCAGGAGGAGTGGACTTTCTTTCATGCTTTTAAGTTAATGTTCTTTTGCATTCACATTTCATATTCCCTGAGACTTCATGAAGAAAGAACTAAATCAGCTGTTTCATGTGTAATGTCTCAGAATAACTTTTCTTAAATGGATTTGTATGAAATACGGTTGAATACTTGAAGAAATATAAACTTATAAAATACAACACAGATACTTTGGGAGCTGTCAGAAATCAGGTTTCTTTCGGAGTCTTAATTTGGTTGCACTCGCTTTAGTCTTTAATCAATGGTGACACTTCTACTTTTCACAGGATTGTCTTCCTGATAATCTCTAGCTGTCACTGCAATTTAGGTGGACACTATAAAAGGGACTTGGAAGTGCAGAGGTGATTAAGATTGAAAGAGAAGACTGAATTTGGGTCTCAACTCCTAATGTCTGTTGTCTGGCTTTTACATTTCGGCATCACTGAGTTTTCTGGTAAATAGTTGTTCACTTGAAAAATCAGGAGAAGCAGCAACATCCCTGGTAGAATACAGCAAATCTGGCAGCTGGCAACTGTTGGTCAAAGCCTGGCAAAGATAGAGGTCTGCCTGAGTGAGCTTTCTAGGCACAGAGCAGAGAGCAGGAACACGGAGCTGGAGGAGGTGTAGAGGTGGCACTGTCACTTTTAGCTCCATCCTGCTCTAAAGCTGGCTTGCGATGATAACAGGAACACACAGGAGAATAATTGTAGGAGTGGATGTCGGGCAGCTCTGCATCCAGGCTCTGCCTCAAATCAGGCACTAGAATTGAGGGATGCACAGTGAGAAACCACTTATACAAGGATCAGAACAGGCAACTTGCCTGCATGAGTTTTGTGGCAAAAAGGAGTCTGGTTGCCAAACGAAACATTCAGGCACATCAGCCTCAAGATCACTCACTGCAGCTCCCTGTCACATTTATTTTTATTGCAATAAATGAAGCACATGACTTGACACAAGGAGTCAAAGTTGTTTTTTGAGCCCCGTGCGTCTTGCACATTAACTGAATCAAGATATACATCGAGGAGTCCATCACTACCCCTGCTGCCTTCACAAATGGCACCACAAAAATGCCAACGCCACTTCCTGCTTCAGCACGCCAGAGTAGATAAAGCAGATTTTAAAACCCTTTGACTGTGGTGTGAAAATACAAACACATTCAAACATAGGAATAAACTAGCAAATGTGTACTAAAAAAATTAAATTAATAAAACATTATAGTCCTACCACAAGAATTGGCTGAAGCCTTCATCTCCCAGACCAAAGTACTAGAGTGCTTTAGTGAACCAGTGAAGAAAAAAGATACTGTCCAAGAGGAGACGTTGCCTCTTCATCATTTGCTTCTGGGAGAGAAAGCAACATGGGAAGCTGTCCTGCCTGCCAAGGCCACCTGGCCAGAGTCATGGCAAGTCTGAATTTGGGATGCTTTCTGGAGCGTGGTGAAATTTAGCAGCTTTACGTGTCAAGGATTTCACTCACTGACAGCACTGTGGTTGCTTTAGATTTCCGTGTTGGATAGTTGGGAGTTGTGAGCAACAGGGGGATGTCTTCGTAGACGTGTGCATTTTCATTAGGTTCCTGTTGATTTAAGAAGTCATCTGTGCACTTACCCACTGGGGACAGAACAAGTGCAAAACAGTGAAATCAGCAAATTAACCTTAGGAGGAAGGAGCTCTCTGGAGGACACAATAGAAGTTAATAACCTTCCTCTGTGATGCTCTTCTCTTGAGAGATCTGGGCTAATACCTTGCTCCTGCAGTGCACAGTGAAGGCAGAAATAAGGATGTCTGCCACATAGTAATAGACCCATACTCTGAGCCATTTGGTTGTCTGTTTTACCATTCAGCAGACTCCAAGAGCAGGGCTAATCAGCAGAGCAGGAAGTGGTGGCATCATTTTGTGTGCCTGAATATTAACTCGTTGATTTAATTCCCTACATAATATTACCAGATAGTCTGATATGTGCTGCTGAGTCCAAATATGAACAACAATTCCCTGTGGATGGCAAACATTCAGAAAGAGACATGATTTTTGTCAGTTTTGATCAATGATTTTTGACCAAATAAATTTGGCCCAAATTAATTTATCCAAAACAACTGCTATCTGAAATAGTTCACAATTAAACAAAAGATTTGGCTCCCCAAACTATCCTGAAAACAACCAACTCTCCTCTTCTTCAACAGAATAACATTACTCATTTCCATCTGATGCTGAGTAGGTATGCTGGGTCTCCTCATCCTCGCAACCTCTCCACGTGATTAATTTAGTTCCTTTCATTGGTAAAACATTTAAAAAATATTAAAGCATTGCTATAGTAATGTTTCACTCGCCAGCTGTGTTACTGAAAGCCCCGTGGTTACATCAGGGGTGGACATAGGCAGCCACTCCACAGTGACAGAACTGATCTACAGTCTGGACCTGTGATTCAGTACTGCCCTCTTCCTTGGGCCTCTGCCCCCAAAGAGAGAGAGCCCATACCATGGCTCCTCAAGGAAGGAGGAAGGTCTGCAAAAAAATTGACCCCACATATTATGAGAAACCCTGTAGTCAGCATTGCAAGTACTAAGCTAGCTTAAGCAGCCAGGTAGTATTACACATATAATTGTGTCTTTTCTCTCATCACACACTTCTGCTGCCTTTACATTTACTGTGTTGGTTGTGGTTGAAGAGCTAGTTTCACATTTGCTTAACTCTTTGACTTCATACTTTGTTTATTCCCCCCTCCCTTGATGCTGTACTGGCTGGGATGTGTACACAGCACACAACGAATTTACCTGCTTCATCAAAGGAGGGATATTCCTACTGCATTTGGATTTGATAAATGCTGTGTTTTATCAAATCTTAAGTATGGGCCAAATACAACCTCAGAAGCCGTTTCCAAAGTGTTGCAGCTAATAACTTGCTGTTTCATAACACCTCTTTTTGGGTCCACTCTATCTACAGAAATGGGATGCCACTTTAAGGAGTAAAGACTGGATTTTTAGAAATAGTAATAGCATAAGTACAGAAACGAGAGACCTACACACTGCAAGTGTCTACACTGTCAGGAGATGGGTGTCCTCCCTCTTTGTTGTAAAGGACCAAGGACTTGAATGTTGGTCCTTGGACTTCGTGAAAGTAAAAGGGTGATGGGCATTACTGTGTGCATTCATTGATACAGGGAGGATGTCTGTACTTCCAGGGTGGCCAGCTGCTGGATCACATCTGAATTCAGAAACTCTGTAGTTATGTTCATCCAAAATATTTAAAAAAATATGCTGAAGAAAATTACAGCCTGGATCCTGACTCTCAGAGGTTGCTGCTCTTGGAAGAAGAGCAACATTTGTGCTGTACTCAAAACTTTCTGCTCAAAGAAGACAGTTATCTGCAGGATGTCCCCAGGGTCTGGAGAGAGCACACTCAGAAGCAAAGGCTGATCTGTAAGGGGGGAATTAATGGAGAATAAACCCCCTGTTCCCCTCCTGGCACAAGCAGGTACACAGGTAAGCAGAAGGGTGGATCCCGGTGCCAAACGAAAACTTGAACTGAGGTTTGTGCCATGTTATTCAGCAGCTGCATTTCAGTGCTGCTCGTATGTGTGCTGCTTAGAAAGAGAGGAGATGCACTCAGGAGGCCACGGGAGGAAGGCTTTCCCATCAGAGCTCATCCACCTTTGGAAAATGCAATCCCTTTTTACTCTGCTGTTTTGCAGCCAGAGTGAAGGACAAGGAGGTTGGACAATGCTAACAGGATCAGCTGCTGGTAGGTCTTTTATTATATGGCACACACAGTGGAGCACATCCTGATGCAGGTTTTCTTTTTTTCTGTTCCCCAGTCTGCTTTCCTTCCCTGAATGTTAAAGCTATGAAATCAGTAACAGATGACACGTGGGTTTAATTTGTGAAGAGGAATGTAAGCCTATCAGAGCAGTTAACAATTAACAGTTCCAGACCAAGAGCAGGATTTTGTTCATTTCAGAAATGACCTGAGGCCATTTGCTTTGCACTAATATATACAGGGATCTGGAATGTACCACCTTGTTATCCTGGTGCTGATCAGTACGTGCACAAATGTTCACATTTAGAGTAAATCCAGTTATGTCTGGATGCTTTTCTTCTCTGCTTTATGCAATTATGCTGTTTAGTCATGAATCACAGACCTTCTAATTAAGTCTCAAGGTCAGGAAAAGTGGGATGGAAGGTGATCAGACCTCTAGCTAACGGCCCTTAAAGCCGTCAGTTGTTTACGGGAATTGCCGTGTGTTTTCCTGAAAGAACCAGATTGACAGATCTAGCATTAACAGAACAAAGTTAATTCCTTTAATTTCTCCCACATTCTTGCAGGCAGTTTCCTCTAACTGTGGAATTAAAGGTCACGCGTTGGCTACCTCCTGCACTACCCCAGCCATGCTTTACCAGCGGCCAGCCCCAGGCTCCATGGTGGGGGAAGCGACCAGCTGTAGCACAGTCAGTTGTTCTGAGAGCCAGCAGCTCTTCAGCACCTTGATATATCCTTCAAAATGACACATTATGTTTTCCTCACTTCATGAGGCAGTGCTGGTTTAGTGCACACACAGAAAGGGGATATTGCAGGGAAATTCTGTATTTCTTTAACCAGTTTCACATCTGGGACAGAAAAACTTTAGTTGTGAATTTTAAGGATCTGCCACTGAGCTACACAGTATCTGGTAACTGGTGGCCTCTTGTAATTCCTGTACCTGTTTGGATTCTGCCATGGCAGACCTTTTGAGGAGCCTTCTTGACACAGCCTCCTGTCCCCATCTCCTCCTGCATTTGAGCAGAGGACAGGCGCAAGGAGCCTTTGCCATGTTCTGCAGTCTTCAGAGGCAGAAACTGCCTCTTCTTTCCACAAGTCTTTGGGCAAACACCAGCTACAGGGCCACCCTTGCTTTGGTCATTGTGATGGCTGAGGACTTCACAAAAGGCAGCCAGTGGCCAGGCAACTAACCTAGTCCTGCCACAGTCAAGGAGGACCTAGGAAGAGAGAAGTAATTTCCTGCTAACTGTTAGCAGATGCGATTCCCCATCTGCATTGCCCTAAGGAGCTTCAGCATCTTCTTCCTAGGTTGCATGTGTCACCATGTCCCACTTATACTGGTGTGAGATAACCTTACTTACCCAATAAACAGCTCAAGTAGAGGAACACTTTCTTTCTAATCTGGCACTGAGTCTCTCCTTCAACTGATCTTATAATAAGAAGTTAAGATAATTTCAGTGAGCAAGGATGAAACGTGCTCCATCCTGGGGTTTGACATGAAGCCATGTCCTCCTGGATGCACAGATCTTGCCTCCCAGGGGTATTTCCTTCTTCAACCTTCCAGCCAGCCGGGGCTATAAACACGAGACAAGCTGCAGGGACGCCTGAGCCAACGTGATCATCTTTGTGTCCACAGGAACTTAGGGGGTATTGCCACAAGTGGGTTTGCTATGTGAGCTGACCAAAGGATGGGGCATACTTCTCCTCTTTTCTCCCCACCCAGTCCTTGAGAATAACATTGATAGGGAAGAAGGAATAATCCAAATGATTTTAATGGATTGTGAAATGTAAAGGAAAGGACGATATAGGTAAATCCCAACTTTGCATTGAAAAGATGGATGTGGAAAGGAAACAACAAGAGAAGACTAGGTCTAGAAATGCTAGGCCTCTCCAGTTCAAAGCCCTGCTAATTTTTTTCTTTTCTATCTCTTTTTTTTTTTTCAGAAGACATTTATATAATAACAAGAATGGAGTAGAATTGGTCTCAGCTGTGTCCCATGTCTAGCCAAACGCCTTGTCATGTTTAAATAAGCTGGCAGCTGACATTTTAGCTGTTTTTAGCCACGGGGTTTGAGAAAGAAAAACCTTTTTTTTTTTTTTTCAATTTGTGTGCATCTTTGTGCTAATGTCCCCTTCAAAAAAACTACCAATGAACTGCAGAAACAAATAAAACTGAGTAAAACAAACTGAACATGTGAATAACAGGCCTATGGTTAAGGGCAATCTGTTTCTGATGGCGAAGATGTGACCTGAGGTTTGATGGTTTATTTGCTGAGAAAACAACCTTCTCAATGTCACTACTATATCTGGGTTTTGTGATGGGTGCATTGCATTTCATTACCCCAGCCTTCTCTTTGTGGCTTTGTTTGTGGTTTAGCTCAGATGAATTGTTCTTCAGCACAGAGGTGCCATGTTTCTTCTTTCAGGTGAGCTAAGCACAAGGAGAGGTTTGTGTACCTAAGCAAAGGGCTGGAGGTCTCTTTGCCTTTCACTCATCTTCCTCTCTCTTGGGCCAGATCCTGCTCTCTGACAAAAGCAAAACCATTGGCACAGCTGTCCCCCAGCCAGACAAGAAGGAGACTTCAGTCAACACCTCAGTTGAACATGTTTTCATGCCCAGAGCCAGAGGTTTCTTGTCCCTGGGGTTGCCACAGAACAGTTCACCCACAGATGGAGCGTACATGGGTCTCAACTAACCAGCCAGCTGCCCAGGCCCACTTGCACTTGAGTTTCTGAGATGTCATGGTAATTGCAGTGAGTTTTGGAGTCAAGTCTGCACCAGATCAAGGTGGCCTCTGGTGGCCTCATGCCTTTCAGCTGAGATAGAGCTGCTACCCATATGCACCAACACTGGCCCAGCTTGCTCTTTGTAGAGTTTGGAAGATACTCAAGTGTGAGATAATCTTTCCTTCCACAGGTTTTCTTGGAAATCTTAAGACTGTATTCCCTTGGACACAAATAAATTTATCAGTTTGTCTGTGGGGTTTCATTTGCTAAGTGAATCTACATGTGGGGCTTTATATCTTTGTCACTGACAAAATAATTTTGTTCATCAAAAAAGGAAAATGTAAAAGCAAAGCCTAATTAAAATGTGATTAATGGACTAGTCATTTGATGTAATGCCGAAATCTAGGCTGCTCAGAGCAAAATTTGGTGACAAAAATAAATCTTGAGTTACTCCCTCTGTCCTTTCCTTGCTTATGACTACGCTATATTTAAAGCAAGTTGTAGATAACTCCAATCCAAATTTCTCCATCCTTTGAAAGTGTCATACTTTTTTTGTTGATAATTGCTATGGTCTTAGAAAAATATCTGATCTTGTCTTGTTGTAGTTGTGGGGCATGTTCTGCTTGGTCAAAGAAAGAGGCTTATTCCTAAATTTGGTCACTATTATTTGATTTCCTTCTTGCAAGCTGATGTTTGAATTAACTTTTCTTTAAAGCAATGATTTTTTTCTCCTTTTTTATTCACAGATGAATTATAATAAGAGTGACCTGATGAAAAGCAGTAGAATGGAACAAGGGAAAAAAGGTCTGGCAGGCACTGTGTATGGAAAATAAACCTGACCTCTTCCTCAGTGCAGCCAAAGTTAATGGTTATAGACAGTCTTTGTTCATGGAACATGTTCTACTCCTCTAAAGAAAGCAAGCAATTGTTCTGCTAAATTAAAACTTAACATGAAATGAACAGCATTTTTTACGGGAAGAGAGTTCTCTGTCCTGGAGAGTCCACCCAGTCCACTGGGAAACACTTCATGCAGAAGCCTGGACTCCTACAGCCTTCATGTCCTTCTGCTGGAGCATGAAATAAGGCTGTCCAGAACACCTGCTGTGGGAAGAGGTGCCCATGATACCTAGTGTAAAGTGAGTGGTGTTATTTTGTTTTGGTGATTTTTTTGGTTTTTTGGGGGTTTGTTTGTTTTTAAGGGGCAAAGGAATGAATCCCACAGAAAAGGGGTGAGTGCACACAGCACCCTCATTCCCTACTGCTTTGTACATATTGTTTGTCAAAACTCTGGTCATAGAGTGAAAATTCCTGGGCACAATGACAGGACCTGTCACTTCATCCCTCATCTATGTTAGATCAATGTTGTAAAATGCTAACACAAGCCACTGAGCACTCCAGCTGATAAGGAAGACCTTTGATCTTTCTTTGGTGTTTTCTGGGAATGCTCACTTCTAAACCACACTCGAAGTGGGGGCAGAGCCGGGGCACCTCTCCTTGAAGCTTATTAACATACTGACCTCGGCCTCTTTGTCCCAGAGTCAAGAGTGTGATAAGGCTAATGAGTGGGATTGGCAATAAAAATACTGGCCATGGGCTGCAATAAAGGAGCAATGTCATATTGCAGGTTTAGATATTAGATGGTACTGGCTGTGGTAGTGTGCTGGGGAGGACCAGCTCTCATTTCAAAGGAAAGGGACGGCACTTCTGAGCTACCTGGTTTGGATTTCTACTTTCTACGCACCATTTTGTCAGTAATTTCTGTGTGAAGACACATAGCTTCTTGGGGGGCTAAAAGACCTCATATGGTAGGGCACTTACCACACATCTTAGTAAATTAATCTGAAAATACATTAATCCTGTTATTAAAAATATGCATTTTTTTTCCAGTGCAAATCTGTCTAGCCTCAACTGCTAGACATCAAATCTTCTTAAGACTCTGCCTCATTAAATATCTCCATGCTACCCTCTGTGCAGTCCCTTCCAAACTGTGATCTACACAGCTGCTGAAGTCCTCTTTCATAAACTAAAATAATTTTATTAGCTCTCCATAATTCTGTCTCAGAGGGGTATTATCAGTTATCTTGCTGCTTTTTCTGATTTTGCGTATTTTCCTTAAGAAGCAGACACAGGAACTTGATAAAACTCTGTAACTGGGTGGCCCTTTCCTGCACAAGGAGAGCAACTTTGCCTAGTTGTAGCCTGCTCAGGTACTAGAGTCCTGCACAAAAATACAGAGCTGCCTGATGTTGGCAGGTGGATCCTGTTGGATCCAACTAGGATGTGAGAAGAGTTTGTTTCTTTGAAAGAGAACAAACAAGAGGCTGGACAGAGGAGATCTGTGCAGAGAAAACCTAGCCAAGTTTGGAGAGAAAAGTTTGGCTGAGGTTTGTTTTATTATTGTTGTTGTTTGAATTGCAAATAAAGGCCAGGAAGGAGGCAAGTTTGGACTATGTACAACTCGTGAGTACTTTCTTTATAGCCGGTGGGAACTTTGCCTGCTCACCCACACACACAAATGCATGCACTCAAATCTCAGACTCCTCTGTCCGTTCAAGGGATGAGTTTGCTGCACTTGCAAGGGAAGAGAGAAAACTCCAGCTGCAGATACAGAAATGCTAGTGGCTAAATTACAGTCTTTAAATACAAAGGTACTACCTGGGGATAAATGTGGGTTGTACTTAAAGCAGAACCACATGAGATGCCTGAAGTTGTCACACTGGAATGTACAAATAACGTACAGTGAGCAGTCCTTTTGCAAAACTCAAAGAACTGGAGGACAAGTATAATGCCTGGAAAGGAGATGGCCCGGCAGTGCAATTCCCACATTGTGGGGATTGTTTTCTTCTAGTGATATACTGGAGTAGTCATCTGATGAGCTGAGTTGTCATAATCTTGATATCACCGAACAGCTTCACTGTGTAAGTATAAGCAGATGATCATAAATATGCAACAAGAGCAGGGTTAAGGAGAAAAAGAGCACATGTATTACCTTAAGAGAATAACTGCTCCCCACATGCAGACACACATATGCACGAGTGTGCACACACACAGGTATACACACACAGGCTTCTTAGTTTGCCAGTGCAATCCTTCAGGACAGTGACTGTTCAGGATCTGAACAGCTCTGTTCCATAGTAACCCCTATGGAAGAAGGTATATGATACAGTACTAATAACAAAATCTTCAGATCTGCTTCAAAATAAGCAAGGGTAAGTGAACCTTGTGAAGGATAGCTAATATAGTATGAGAGTCAGAAGAGTAGGAGGTGTTTAATTTCCAGGGCTTTGATGAGTGAATTTTCCACTCACCACACTGCAGGTCAGGAACTCATGTCCATTCCAAAGTTAATGCTATTGTTTTCTGATCTTTGAACCCTAACACCTGTCAGTGTTGCATTCCCAGAGGACAAGGCTGGGGTTGGTATTTCTTTTTAACAAAGAAAATATTTACAGATTTACCACTCTCTGAACAACATCCATCCTGTTGGACTACTAGAAAAGTAATTTAAATGTGACTGAAAGTTATTAGGGAAATACTGCAACTCTGAATGTCATAATACGTGACTTTTCCTGTCACATTAGAAGTATCTGAAATGACTCTGCTTACACCAGGTAGTTACTCTGAATTTATAGGAGGCAACTGAGAGATGGATTTGGCCCCAGTAATTTGAAATGCAATACATTCTTATTTTTATTTCCAGAATTCATCTTTTAAAAACCATTTTCCACAACACCTTATATTTTCTATCATAGGTCTGTGTTTGTACAGAAGAAGGACGAAATAGGAGCCTTTTATAAACAAGGAAGTGGTCTAAAGCACTCCCTTGTGCAGGAAAATCCAGAGAAGGACAACTCCAAAGTCAGTTGTTCCCTGGACTGTGCCAAGTATCCACCCCCTCTGCAAAGCAAAGCCTTTGGCTCCCCTCTCCTGCAGATCTGCACGTAGCACAGGAGATCCCCCAGGAGCAGAGCGGGAAGTCCCCACCACTGCCCTGGCTCCATCCCTGTCCCTCCCTGCTGCCCCCGGCATCCCTCAGCTGGACTCTTGTCAGACCTAAGCCTCTTCCTTGACAGACCCTGGTCCAGATGGACATCACAAGGCAGAGTCCCCTGCAGCACCAGGAGAGGATGGTGCTGGACAAACCTGCAGGAGATGTGGAGCAGAGCTGCCTTGCCTTGCCAGGCGCTCACCCACAAAGCCTGCCCTCAGGTTTCAACTCTGTGCAGGAAGTCTCTCGTCCACCTACGCGGGAACCTGGCCATCCAAAGGTCTTCAGTGACCTGCAGATATAGAGGTTAAGGGGCAGATGGTCACACTCCTACTAAATAACCTTTTCCCCGGGCAGCAGTTAATGCCACCAGGTCAATTTGTGGTCATGGACAGTAAAAGCTTAGGCTTTCTCTAATAACGCTTAGGTAACACTTTCTGGCCACATCTGAGATTCAGGTTGGCTGTCTCTGAGTCATGGTATTGGGCACTCTCACTTGATACTTTGACTTAATTAAAGGTCACATCTCGGAGAAAAGAGATCCTGAAGGTGAGAGAGGATTTTGGCTGGCTAACGGTTGAGCCAAGAGAGATTCACACTGAAACTTCCACCAGCTAATGAAATACTACCTCCGCTACGTAATTTCTGATGCTTTCTCATGTGCAGCCAAAATAGAAACTTGATCAATAAAGAGCAGTAGCTGTTTTCAATGCAGAGGTGCTAGAGCTGACCTGCAGACAGGAGAGCAGGGCTAAGATGCGATAGCTGAGTAATAACCACGGCTCTGTTTTGCTGGTGATGCTCCACTCCAGGTGCCTGTGTTACTTTTTGCGTAGCTGTTGCCATTAGCTTCTGTACCTCAAGGTCATCTTGTAATTAGAGAGCAACTAGCCTGGAGATAAAAGCTAACTGCAGTGGTTCAATAGCAGCGATTAGCGTAGGCCAGATAATTTGAAGGAAATTATTAATCTTGTAAATGTTACCTTTCTACCTTTATTTTTCTCTAAATCAATCAATATTTAAATTACTGACTAAGTAGTTTGTGGCAGATAGCTGTTAAGTCATAGCTCTTTCTGTAACTAGCTCTTTGGGAGTACTAAAAAGTGAGCTATTTGAATCACACGACCCTGCTATATTTCCTGATTGGACAAACGGTAGTCTGGCAGTCAGGTTTCCACAGCACATTCTTGCAATTCTTAGTCTGAAATCTCATTTATGCAGACTATCTGCAATACCCTCATAAGGTGCGCTGTGGAGTAGAAAGGCCTTTCACTAAAATATTTAGAGGATGCACATATACAAGTAACAGGCTCTTGCCTAGCAGAAGCAGACACATCATCCTTGTTGAATGCAGAAAGCAGCAGGCATACAGGCTGCTCCATGGAACAACTTTCTGCCTTGCCAGCTTTCCTGGGACCACCTTGATGACTAGAAAGAGTTCACTCTCCAAGTCTGTTCAGTCTTTGGCTTCTTGACAAGGCTTGTCAGCGATGTGGTTAATCGATGCAAATTGTGGTGTGGGATTCATAGTATGGCTGTCTCTCCATATGGACTCGTATGAGGTTGACGATACACTCATCAGATGTTGTATCCTTAGTGTAAGATTTACTGTGTTATCAACATCCAGAGTTGGCCTGATGGGCATGCCTTCTTATTAGTATAGTCTCTTTTCATATTAATTTTTCACAAGCAATGACTAAGCCTGTAAAAGCAAAGTAGAATTAGGTGATATTTCTGCATTTTTTTCCTAAACCCTCGAACTGATTAAATTAGATGCCTCTCTATGCATACAGTCATAAATATGGTGTCTTTTCTTCAGCAATCCTGATATGGGAACATGAAAAATTCTGGGATGGATAGTAAGTTTTGACATTTTTAACTGTGATCTTTCAAAAATGTTTTTTTGAATTTTAATCTTGACTTGAAATTAAAGATTAGCAAAAAGGATTAAAACCAGGAAATTGTTAAATATATTTTTAGGGGGTAAGTAGACATGAAAATGAAATCTTGTGAAATTTTTCCCTGTGCCAAAATTCTGATGAATTTGTGTTTTGATGTGACATTATCCTAATATTTTTCTAGCTTTGCAACCAAATCTATGGCCCAGTAATTACCCCTTCACCTAAGCACTCATTAGGCAATACATATGACAGAAATATGGACCTTTTAGAGTCTCTAAATCTTGTAGATTTGCAAGAAGATCTTGCAAGCCTTTGAGGGAATAATTGGAAAAACAGTTCAAGCTTCTTTTCGGTAGACTCACAGTCTGGTATCAAGCTCAGCAATGTTGCAGTTGTCATGACACTCGACAAAGAAACCAATAGAAGATAAAAATCTGATACAAGAAGGTTCTGATATCACTATCTGATGGACAAAGTTGATGAGCCCTGTTTTGGGGGGAGCAGGACAGGACAGGGATGGCAAGAGAGATTACTCTGGGAATCTTGTTTTGTTTTGCAATGTGCAGTCCCAAGTAATTTGAACCATTCAACTTTGATGCATGCATGATTGATTTAAAGATTAAAGTTCAACCATGTGAATGTGAAGACTCTTTATAAATGCAAAAAAAATAGCTTAATTTGTGGAATACCTAATGAAGCACAAACTGCTGCAGGAAACTGATTTAACCTTCAGGGAGCTGGAGGAGCTGGGGAAAAGATGGTCCAGGCCCTTTACAAGCCACTGTCTAACAAGTAAGTGTCCCCCTGCCCCTGAGATAGCATGATTTCAGAAAGAAATATTCAAATACAAGCAAACCACAACAGAAAGAACTGAAGACCCCAGAGCAGCCTGAGGGCATTAGGTGCAGTCCTGGAGTGCATCCCTCAGTTTGGTTTTACCTGAGGAAAGCCCTGTTTGAATGCTCTGACACTGCTCGGTGGGTTGTCAATCTAAACAAAGCAAGTGAGGACAACTGGAAAATATTTTGCAAAGCATCCTCTTAGCCCAGACCCAAGACATTAGCCTAAATGGACCTTAATTCCCTGATTCCTCCAGTCTGATTTCCAGGACTGGATGCCCAGCATCATCTGTTCAGTAAGGAACAGGTGCTCAGCCATGATGCCAACACCCAGGTTCCTTGCCATGGTTCTGGACTCAAAGCTCAGGTACCAACAGCCAGCATCTCAAGTGGAAAATCACTAGAATTGAGAGAGGTACTTCTGCAGAGCTTAGAACAAATTATATTAGTGGCTGTATTCTGAGATGACTGAGACTGTGACTGAGAGAGATTATTTCTGCAAACTGGATGACCCAGGTGAGGTGTTCCAGAAACACAGCATAACAAGCATTACTCACACACTGTTTTGCCTCAAGTCCCATCTACACTGGGCATAGTGTGTCTGTAGTCATTGGTTGTGACGTATTCTCCTGACCCACACGTAGCTTTGCAGCTGCAGCATGTTCCTGCAGAGATGGGTTTCTCGGTATCTCAACATCTGTGTCCGTGTAACCCTGGCAGTTGTTCCTTGACACCCAAATAAGCGCCCCAGAATGAGCCTCTGCTAAAGCAGTGCAGACAGCTTTTGGGACAGTGTTCTTTCAGAGGAGATATCCCCTTGTTGCAGAAAGACCACGGAGAGAACAGCAGGCCTGCCATGCAATCCTCATTTGCTGAGACGGTAAAGGACACAGGTTGTTGTTTACTGTGGGCACAGGCTGTGTGACAAACTCAACGTGGTTGCAGACCTTCCCACGAGCAGCGAGAGCAGGGCTGCTCCAGGACAAGGGACAAGTGAGGAGCTGAGGGTGACCCCAGCATCAGCTGTGCCCTCTCAGAGCGCTGTCCCACAGCATCCGAACACACAGGCGATCCTGCTGCTGGTCACAGCACCCATCCACAGTCCTGGATGCTGCAAAGAGATAAACTAGGTCCACGGTCTGATATTTAAAATGAGGTTAATAACTTTTACCTCTCCCTTGAAATACTGTAACCTTAATTAATGTTTCCTTAATGCTTTGTAAAACTCTCTTAGGTAAAAGACACTGTGCAAGCCCAAACTAATGCCATTCCCAAAGAGACAGCCTAACGGTTAGCTGAACTCATGCTAAGAAGCTGAAGATTTCTTTGCAACTTTTCTGAATTAGCTAATTTTCTCTCCCATCAAAAACACTATAACGTCAGAGGGATGGCATTTTTTAGCTGTTATAGACTAGCCAAGGTCACATTCCACTGCAAGGTGATTGTCTTCCAATGCATACCATTCCTTGGGATAGATAAATACCGAGTTAATGTTTACAGGGAATAATGTCAACAGAAAACAGTCTAAAAATATCTCATTTTTGTATTGATTTCACGTCATTGGGAAAAAAAAAAAAGACAGTGAAAACAGTAAATTTCATTTACATTTTCATCTATCAGAACGTGTAAATCAGGAATAATTATCGATATAGTTATGGTAACACCACCGGCATTTTCTTTCAACATCAGGTGATTTTCCCTTAAAGGGAACTCACAAAAGCATTTTGACATTTTAAACAGTTACAAAAGATACCCTACTTCTTTAAAGTGCACGGGAATACGTGATCTTCAAAAATCAGTGCAAGACTTCTTACTTTGTTGTGACTAACATCACAGTCTAAGGCTTTCATTAGTAACAGATGTTGCTTTCGTCTTTGAACTTCATAGCACCAGTACAAACCAAGGATTGACAAAGGTTGCAGACTTCCCATAGGAATACATGTACACCCCATGCAGCCTTCCCACTTCTGTGTGGCTGATCATTAGACCTCACTGCAGTGTTGATCCTCTACAGATTGACCTGGTAGTCTACAGGTCGGTCACCAGGGATGAATTTAGTTCATGGTTTGGTTCAAAGATGGTCAATTCTTTACATAACACCACACCTGTATTTTGCAGAACTTGGTCCTTTAAGTGCACTTTAAACCACACACTGTGCCTTCCAGTTAGCAAGGATTACAAGACAAAACTCAGCAGTTCAGTCAAATATCTGCATGTTTACACTTATCCTTCCAATGGCATATTAATTGCTTTTCATGCTCCTGTCTTTTCGAAACTGGAGAGAAATCTCTCTTTAGAAGAAAAGGCTATGGTTTTTCAGGCTAGTTGGTCAGATTATTCAAACAGCATTCACAGCGTGACTCAGGCCTTGCACTTACCCAGAAACTACTGTTTGAGACTGCGTTGGGAGTGCACATTGCAACCCTTGCACTAACCATTGTTCCTGGTATGTGCTCGGCGGTTAGTCTCTCCATGGAACTGCTCCAGGAGGAAATATTTTCTGTATCAGCCATGTTCACTTTGCTGGGAGCAAACCAGACCAAATAGCCCAAACTCTGAGTCATTTACTGTTTTGATTTGATCCAAGGCAGGTGTCTATGTCTGTTAATGTATAAGATGGATAAATTCATATTTTACCCTGTCTTGCCCAAGCCTGAGACTTAAAAGAAGCAGCCCACTGTGTTAAACATCCCTGTGGAAGGCAACTTTTTAATATTAATTGAAGAAATCTAAAGTGACATCCATAAATTAAAAAATTCTCCTTTTAATTTCTTTTCCTCTCTCTTTCTTTTTACATATATATTCCCATTTTATTACCTCTTCTCCATCTCTCAGCGGCTTCTTTTCTTTGCTGCCTTTATTTCTTACCATTAATTCAATTTTCTCTAGGCGTGTCCTTGTTTTTTCCCCATTGCTTTCCTTCTTGCTGATTAGTGGCACTCTGTGTTAGTGTAAGTCCTGGTGCACCGCATGAAACTGGTCCCTCCCAGCTTCTGAGTGCTGTTTTGCTGCTGAGTTGTGCCTAAAAGCCCTTCATGCATGATGACTAAACCACTCTTTTCTCCTGTCTTCCAAGCACTTCTTTTTTGTCCTTGGGTTCAATTTTTTCCTTCTTGACAGCTGTCTCTCTTTTTCTTAAAAAAAATCAGTCATACAACACCCTCCCCACATGCTTGGGAAGACTCTGTCGCATTTTGCTGATTTTACATTAAAATTGTTTGCACTTCTGCTGCATGTCCTTGGGCTGCATTAGAATGAACGATACCACGAATAGGAGTGGGTTTCCAGAACGGGATGGAGGGACTGGCTGTGCCTATGTGTGAAACATCCCCCTCCTTCTGAGGAAGGTGCTGTAAAAAGCACAAACTGAACAAGTGAAAGGAAACATCCAGTACTTTTTCATCTCAGACTGCCTCTGGCACGGGAGGAAAAATGGGTTAATGATGGAAAGGCTTTTAGAGAAATTCAAGGCAAAAGTGATCGTCCTTTCAAATGCGATTACCAGGAAAGTGATTTGGAAGCCAGTGGGACAGGGTGCTGTAGAGTAAGCTGTCTCTCTGATACATATCACAGAGACCTTCACACTGACTGATTATAATGAATACGGAGTTGACATTAGCAGAGACAAAAAGTAACATGAGCACCACATTGCCTTCAACGGTTCTCTTCATCCTTGAAAATTTTCTCAGGAACAAAAGGCATTATTTTGTCTCATCTAGAGAGCACTGCAGGTAAAGGTTCTCTGGAAGACAGAAATATTGCACCCTCCAGAAAGAACATAAAACCATCTCTGAGTCATATACGACTATTTTCACAGCTCTATGGAAATGCAAAGGGGACTTTACAGAAGGCTGGTGTAGCAATGCTAAGCCAGGTTCAGCCCTGGTGCAGGCAGAGCCCAGCAAAGAGGCTGCAGTGGGAAGTCACCTCACAGTGCTATGGGTGGTGAGAGCTGTTAATTTATTAAGCACTGCTATTTGTTTATTTGCTGGCATGCATGGTCACCCCTCCCTCGGAGACAGGGCATCCAGAACAGGGGACTGCTTCCTTCTGGTGGTTTTGCAGAAGTAGCTGGTCCTGGGGAGGAGCATGGGAGCGATGCTGCTCACCATGTTCCTCCTGTCACCCAGTCTGTCCCACCCTGCCCACCTCAGCTCGTGGCTGTGGCGAGGCGAGCAGGATCTGCCTTTCTGCCAGGAAATCGCGCACTGTGGGGCTGTGCCTATCAGATATCAGCCAGACACAATATTTAAATGTAACACATTGTGCTGGAGAAGTGGAGCCCTTTATAAACACCTTCAAAAGCTTGCTCTTGCTGTGTGATATGGCACCAGCAACAGCAGAATGCAACATTAAATGTGCGGGTTTCCCCAGCTGTTAATATAACTTGTTAGATAAATTTATATAAACAGAAAATGGTCTTTTTGGGTATAGCAAATCTGTTTAACAGTTTGTAAATGGCCATCAGCCTTTGGCTTTTAGCTTTGTGCTAGTCAGCGTCTGCAGTCCTTGTTCCACATTTATTCAGTCTTTGTTCCCAGCACATATGAACTAGAAGTCAATGGAAATTTTATTAGAATAAAAAGAAAGTGGTGGGTTTTTTTTTTTAAAAAAAAAAAGTAAGCTGGCCCACAGAACCCTGGTGTTTTGTGTTACAACAAGTCTGTGAAGCTGGGGAACAACACCCTTGCAGTTGAGACAGCTAAATATATTAGTAGGATCAATCAGAGTAACATAGGGGATATGTTACTTTGATAAGGACAAATGCAGAAATTATTCACTACCCCAAAGTAAGAGAAGCAGGACGACTGCTTGACTTACAAGTATGGAAACCGGTGTGTCCTTTGGGAACACATGGTGCTTGAGTGTCTGGCTTGTTTTGCAAGTTACCAGGAAGGTCAAGCACCTCTGAATCTCTGCTGATGAGGCCTGTCTTTCTGTTCAAAATGCAAGACAACCTATAAAGACAACTTGACAAGAGGACAAACACTCTCAAGGCAATTTGTTTCCAGGTGAGCTTGCAATTGTCTCTTCAAGTTGCATCTGTCCTTCTCCTTCCTCTGAAAAAAAAAAAAAAAAAGGAAAATCAGAAGCAAATGTTATTAACACAGCAACAGAAAAACATCACAAAATACTCCTGGGGAGCACTCACCTGGTTATATGAGTACTAAGAAGTAAAGCAGAGCAATATTGCAGGTACTGAACATTATATGCTTAAATACATCATCCCTCTCATAGCTGTGACTTAAAACAATATTCATCCTCTAGCCTCAAGGCACAAATTGTTAAAGCCCCTGTGTGTGTATGTGATGTGATGTAGAGTATGTGACGACACACATGAGCAGAGGTTCTCTTAGAAACTAAAGCAAACACAGGTGTTTCATTCTCTCTGCTGGACCTACGCTACCCTTAATCTGACCATGAACAGTGCTAGCAATGGATGGTCTGATTTTGTGACCCATCTGCTTGCTCGTGGGTGATTAGTCTAGCAGGGGCCATTAATTTTGTGAATGTTTTAAATGGTGCTTGCAGATTAAGGGGAAATTAATTACAACTTTTCTAGCTCTGATTAAAGAGACCAGGAATTTGTTGGAATTATTTGGTTGGTCCTAGTGGTATTTCCAGTGAGACGTTAGAGAGAAACCATGAATCATGATTTGCTTCCCTTAGTTTTTGATTTTGTTTTTTTCCAACAAGTCATCTCTTACTAGATGCCATACTATATGAGCCTACAAGCTTCCCCCTTCTGACTTAAGTTTCAATGAGTTACATTAAAACATCAGGTGCAGAAAACCAAATTGTGTAAATCAGAAACTAGAAATGCTGGAAACCTTTGAGAAACCTGAAGACTGTAGTTTTAGACAGGGGATGAACTAAGCAGCTCAGATAGAACCACACTCAGCATCAGCCTGCTGCCATCTGTAATGTGAAACATTGGAGTAAACTTTGAACTAAGTTTGCTGAGTGGACAGACACTTATCCTGTGGTTGAGTGAGATACATAGGTCATTACCAGCGCTGTTAAACTTGCTCTTTTTCTTTCTCTGACAAATGATATTACTTGCATGTGACCTTATATTGCAAGCTTCTCTTCCCTCTGTTCTCTGAAGTCCCTTGTGGAGGTCCCAGCCTAGATATGATGTCAGCCTTACTACTCAGGGAAAAGCTAAACAAATGTAAAAAAAAAAAAAAAAAAAAAAAAAAGATAGAGAAAACAGACAGACAGCTGAAAAACACTGGCTTCTTGCTATTTTCCTAACTGTGCCATTTTTCTTACTGTGTCATTAGAAGTCCCGTATCTGCCTATTCTTACACTTGAGAGTTCACTTCCACTTATAAAGGATGTAATATATTAATAATCTCTCAAAAAGTAGGTAAGCAACAGATGTTCTGCAACTCTTTGGGAGTTAGTGATCTTCTGAGCTGTTTTATCATGAATGAAGAGATCGCTGGTATACCGTAACTCGAAGCTTCTTGGCATACTTGTTTAAAGGTATAAATAATATGAACAGCACCAAGGCATAATTACCACCTGACATGGCACACCATGTCTTTTGGACTGAATTCCATTGATTCCAGGCTCATTAAAATGAGCTTAAATGGAGAAAAGGCTTCAGGCTCAGTTTTTCCTCATGCCATCTCTATCCTTTTATAGTAATTTCTAAGGACATGCTGTGAATTATTACCGTCTTTCTACTTTGTGACTCACATCTGACTAGCCTTAGATATAAGTATTTATTGTTTCTGCCCACAATTTATGGTGCATGTGGCTAATCAGGACCATAGTGTGTTATTGATTTCACCTGAAGATCCTTGTCTTTTGGACATGGTAGTTGCAGTTGATATACTGCAGAGAAATTGGGCCAATCTCAGCTTCTGGATTGAAGCAGCAAAACTTCAGGGAAATGTGGGTTTGGGACAGATGTACTTCTATTAGTATTGTTAAATTAATTGGTAATGTTTTATTGAAAAAAATCTTTCACAGTCATTTAATGTTACCATTTAATTTTTTAAAAAAGTAACCTATACTAGCATGAAACAGGTTTATATAATGAAAACTTTCATCAAACAGTTTAAAGTTGAAGGGCTGATACATGTCCTGTCTCGCCTTGACAGTTACTGCACAGCATAATCCAGTGCTGCCAATCAGATCTGAACAAAGGAAACAGCAGTTGTCTGATGGTGAATCACTTCTCACCTCAATTAATATAAATATTGAGTTTGCACAAGTAGACTTGACAATTTGAGGCATGCCCAAATTTTCTGTGTAACTAGCACTTAATGACTGATACCCAATACTTGGACCTGGCACTGAGGGTGAAGTCAACAGTTAAGCACTTTGTTTTGTGGAAGTGACTGAAGGCTCAGCAGAAGGATTCGGTGCATTTTGTAAAAGTTTTGGAAATAACACATAGCTGTAGATGGAAAGGCTCCCATTGGTTTTAGTAGCTCACAGATGTGTTCTTTGCGTTTCTGAACAGAATTCTCTTTCCTTCAACTTGATCTCATTCACATTTGCCTCCTGCAAATACTCTAATGAACACATCAAGTCTAGGAAATGTCCCCCAGAACAAAGGATGCTTGAGCTAGGTCTACAGATTATGTGAGCAAAGCCAAATCTGAATACACCACTGTGTGTGTTTGTAACAGCAGGGGCTGATTCTAAAAGTTTTATTTATCCAGCAAAGAGAAGAAACTTACTGCATTAACAGTACATCCAACAAAAAGGCTCATTTTGTTTAACAGGCTTGTAAATTATCTGCGGTTCAAGAAGTAGTCAATTCAGCTGAGAAACCAGGAACCAGGTTAAAAAAACCCACCATGTCAAAATCCATTCCAAAGTATTTGCCCAACTCTGACTCCAGGTAATTAGTTCAAACCTGGCAAAGGCTGATCCTAGATACTGAAAGGCACAATTGTCTAATAGCACCTTACCAGACTTTCTGAATGGCTGTGGTGGTCTCATTTCATTTCCTAGATAGTGGAAAAGTGTCAGCAGGAAAATTGCTCCTAGCATTAGCCGCGTTTAGTAACCTCACCTTCTGTCCTAGGTCTTAATCAGCAAAAGACACTAAAGTGTCCTGTGATCCTTATTAAAGGGGCTCTTCTGGGCTAGGATTTGTTGACAAGGACATGAAAGCAAGCTTTTAGTTTGTATATCAGAATGTACAAAAGACATACTGTTTCTGAGTAAAACAGACAGTTAGCACTGTTACGAGTTCCAGAAATGAAATATGTACACAGCTTCAGTGTCTTTAGTTTAAAATTCAACCCTCAAATTGGTGCTGAGAAATTTAATTGAGTAGTGTGATTTCCAGCGATCTCAAGTACTCACAGTTCCTGCTCCCTTTGCAGGAGCAAATAGTCAGCAAGTCTGGAATTGGACCACTTAATTATGGGTATAAACAGGTGTTCATATTTGTGTTCAATTTGGTTCCAATATATAATACCCGGGGAAACACTAATTCACACTGGTCTCTGTAACCAAAATTAGTGCGTATGTATGTGTGTATAATATGTACAAGACAGAGAGAGAAAGACAGAGAGCTATCATTCGTGTGGTAGGCAACATTACACTGAAGAATGACTTATATTGGCTATTTTGCTTTCACATTTTATGGTCATGGTACATAGAGGTTTAAGTGCCTTCTTGATGTGATAACATGTCGCAAAACAGCCTATTTTGCCTGTTCCAATTTTGCGGTCATGGCTTTATGCATATATGTTTAGCGAACACTGGTGGTCAGGTATGAACTCCAAGAGTCTTTAGATAAGCAGAAACACAGTCTTACTATGACAGAAGAGTTGCATGAGTTTTGTTCAGCTTGTTGATCAGCAGGCCATGTGGTAACCTGACCTTCTCTAAGTCTCTAAATACAAATAACATCTGCTGACAGATGCAACCTTAATGAGGTTGAGTAGGGGCCAGATAAAGCTGGATAGATAGGAGTAAAATGTAGATTTCTGACAATGAAGTCGAGTAGCCTTTAGAGCAGTGCAGAAAGTAATGTAGTGGAACCATTTTTGCTAGAGAAAGAAACAAAGGCTTTTTAGAGATAGATCGGACATCTTTCTAACATATGTGTTTAATCAATCAGAAGTTATGGGGCTCAATGAGACACCCAAGGAGAGATGTTCAGTAGCCTGTGCTTTGCATGAAGTCCAAGTAAAGGGTCACGATGCACCATCCAGAGTATTGCGGGCTTAGGGGATTTTACCACAATTCTCACAGTACTGAAGCTTTCACACGCAAAGCCAAGGCCCAGGGGTAAGCAGCTATGTTGCAGTCTCAACTTACTTTATTTCTTTTCTTCTTACATGTTTGCTTCTTGCCTAGAACTACTGAATTCTAGAAATGGGGAACTGCAAGAAACATTGGCAGGTTATTCCCACAGGGCAGGGGAGCAGGACTGTGCACAGCCTGCATGATGCATGTCAGAGGTTTGCCTGATCTGTTCTTAAAAACTTCCTGTAAAGGAGATCTCCATGTTTCTGAAAACCCAGTTCCAATGCTCTGCTGTATTTGTAATCAGACTCTTTTTCCTAAGATCTAATCTAAATTTAAGTACTGAGACGATTACTTCATGTCCTCCCCTTTGTGAAGAAGGGAAAAACTGATTTCTGCCTTCTTTAAAATATTTTTTGTGTATTTGCAAAGTGTGATAATCTTCCTCTGTCTCTGCTTTTTAGACTAAACAATCTCGGTTCTCTTAACCTTTCTCAGAGGTTCAGGTTTTCTAAACCTCTTATCATCTTGTTGCAGTTATCTTAAAATGCAGCACCCAAAACTGGACACAGTACTTCAGCTGAGGCTGCACCAGTGCCAAGTAGAGCAGAATAATTACCTCTCTTGTTTTATACCCAGCATTGCTGCTAATACGTCTCAGAGTGACATTTGTCTTTTCTGCAAGAGCATCACATTGTTGTGAAGAGAGGCTTGAAAATGTGACCCAAGTGCTGGCTGAAGTTTCAGAATCCAAAAGGCACATAAAAAGAAGCAGAGGGGGAAAAGGTTATGTTTCAGTCATTCACACTAAATGGGGTCTTGGCTCAATATATTCAAATGTCTTGTGTTGGCAGTTCTGACTTAAAATCAATGAACCTCTATAGCCAAGCCTCATTTAATTTGCACCAATGAGTGGGAAACCTCTAGCAAACTAAAATTTTTTGCAAAGTGAGACATAAACCAGCAAACACTGGAAAAGGCATTGAATCATGGCACAAACTTTGATCACCTATCTGCAAAATTGTATTAATTCCGTAAAGCACTTGAAGTATGTGAACTCTTGCTGAGGAAGCCCTGTGCAATGCTGAGAAACTGGGGGAAGCTCTCGGGAATGGGGCAGAGAGGGAGGCACGATGTGCAATGTAGACAGCATGCCCAACTAATGCTGTGCAAATTGGAGAGGTTCTAATGTAACTGTCTTTGCAGGGTTACTCACTGCTTTTTAATCTGTGTCCCTCTTAGCCATGGTTTTCAGCAAACTGTGTGGGTTGGTTTGTTTGTTTGTTGTTTTGTTTTGGTTTTTAATTTCGCAGGCTAAAGCTTTATGCTCAATTACATCAGCCACCTCATGTACTCCTGTAACTGTTTAACACATTGTAGCACCTTAGCAAAATCAGAAAGGTCTGATTTACGGAATGTAGTACGTTAAATACAGCCAGGAAGGTAAAGAGACTGCCAGTCCTTTACAGAATATTTACAAATATTTCTCTGCATATGATGATTTATGAATCCCATGTAACCCACTTTCTTTCAACAATAAATGATGAGCAAAAAGACTCTCCTCAGCTCCCCTTCCCAGGACCCTGACAGTCTGGGAAAATTTCTCCTTTAGGCCACTTGCCTATTTAAAGTGTAAGTCTGATTGATTTTACAAGGGAGAAAGAAAGAGTGAGGGTGTCATTGTGTTTCAGAACCTTTATCAGGAGTTGGCCAGGACTGTCACGGGTAATTTGCTTGTTAGTTTGATGAGAGACCTCACGAGTGTTATGGTGCAGGGACTGTATAGGATGTCTGGAGTGTCTAATGATCCGCAGTTGAGAGAGAGGGTACATGTTAGAATGAGAAGCAGGAGGACATGATATAATTGCTCCAACAGCAATTCATTCCCTTTCAAGGGAGGTCAAAAGGAAGAACCTACACCTGCACGCCGCTCTTTCTGAGGAGGGAAAGCTGCTGTTCACACCCAAGTGCTGGCAGTAAAGTACCATCTCAAGGCAGCACAGCTGACGCGGGCACTTAGAGCTAGTTCCCGGAGAATGCATAGCAAAAGGCGGTCCCTCTCACACAGCAAATACACTCTGAATAAAGGCTTAGGAAAAGGAAGTGCTGTCATACTTTACGGCTGAGGATATCAGATGCACTGAAATGACACCTGTTCCCCCATGCCACGCAGTCTGCAGCAGAGCCCAGCTCAGCCCGCTCGCCCTGCAGAGCTTGTGGCACATTGTATGATCATGCAGCATTGCATAAACTGAGGTTTTGTCCTAAAAGCCAGCCTTGTCCAGATAAGGAACAGGCTCATGAAATCTGTGTATTGTGGAGAAACATTCCCTTTCACGCTGTTTCATAGAACATTCCCATGGATGTTACTCAGGTAAGTAAGTGGGAGCCACCAAGTGAGGCTGGAAGTGTCTTCCAACCATGCAGGCATGCTGTCCTAACAAATGACAAGTCTTACAAATATTGCCCACAAATATATTTATGTTTTTCCCTGAAAACATGTGCATGCTCATCGCTTTAAGGTCAGAACACAGGAACAGGAACTGAAAAGGGAAGCCTGATAAGTGACTGACATAAACTTTCTGTCTTGTTCTCTTTTGGCTTACAAGTATGAAACACCTGATCTCGGGGAACCTAAGGCAAGTCCTTGGGGCATGTTAGTAATTTTAATACAGCTGAGGAAACAAGCAGGGAGATTGAACTGTATTCAGTGAATTAATTTCTGCCACATGGAAATTCTACAGAGATTAAATATTCAGATGTCAACCTTCCCAACTATGCTGTAATAAGGAGGTGGGGAAAAGGCTTCCTCTCTTCTGCCTCTTCTTTTGAACTAATAAAAATCCTTTCTTGCTCTTCTTAGCCATCTTTATCTTATGTATAGTAGTATTGTTTCAAACTAGACATACATTCAGCAAAAACTTTATGAGTCATCATTTGCCTACCCTCCACCTCACCCTGCAAAGAACTGTAATCTTAGAAGAAATTCACTGCATGTTCAAAGATGAAAAAATGTGGATGATTTCAGAGCAAGGTGAATTTGCACCAGGTGAATTGAATTTTAGAGCAAAGTCTATGTGATTGCTCACAGCATGATTTTCCTACAGCAGTAATGCGTTCATTTAGTTTATGTTCTACCAAACCTGAGAGGCCAAGACACAGGATCAGGCATGACCCTGCAGTCATCTTTATAGATTAGTTGTTAGCACAGTGCCTGCCTTGCATTTGACCCACACTAGACAGATCAGGCGACTTTCAGACTCAACGTAAAAGATCCACATTGGGTTCTGCCAAAATAACCCTTGAGTGGAACAGAGACTTACTGGGGTCAGACATGCTGATGCTGTGTTTGCATTAGTTAAACTGCACCACAGAATGGAGAGAGGATGCCTTCCTCCTCCTCAGAAGTGCCCTGGAGAGGCCACATGTGAATCTTTCATCCTTTCAGATGAACAAAAAGAAAGAGAGGAAAGTGGCAAAACTCCTTTAGTAGGCAAACATCCAGCATTGGATTTTTTTTCTGTTAATTGAGCCCATTTTAGGAGACAGAATTTTGAACCCAAACTTCCACTGCTGCAGTGCACGCTGATACCTGAAAGTGTTTGTTGAATATGCAACATGTTTATTTCTCAATTTAAAGTCATATCCCAGATCTAGGATAGTTTCCAAGTTGTGAACACCACTTGCATGTGGACCACTGACTGCCAGCTGGCCACAAAATGCCAGTTGCACCTGGTACCAGTACCTCAGGTGAAAAAGCAGGAGGATCTGAGATTTATGCTTTGAATTTTGCCCCTTGGTGTATCTGATTTGGTCAATGCTATGCCAGCACTGAATGCCAGGTGATGGGGCGCTATGTCTCAATCCAGGGAGCTGGGAAAAGGAAAGGAGTGGGAATCGGCTTGTAGCAAACAGCTTGTGTTCCCGCTTCACTCTCAGGCAGATCTTCCTCAAACAGGACACCTGAGAAGGAGGTGTCACTAGCTATGATCGAAAATGTTGGCCTTCCTGTTTAATTCAAATCTGCTTAAAAGGAACACAACTCAGCCAGAGGTCCACAAACCTCTGCTGCCTAATACCTCCATAGGCAGTGGCAACTAGCCCCATTATTGGGGGTGGTAGCTCTCAGCTCCATGACAAGCCATGGACAGTCTTACTGTGGTTTAAATATCATTGTTTGGTAACCCCTTACCTGTTATCCTACTACAGACTTTACAGACCTGCTTTTCTGAATTCTGATCCCATTTTCAATCACTACACAGCAATAATGGCACCTCAGGCACAGTGCCTCCCTTGGAAAATCACTCACGCTCTTCAATTTAACCCTCTTTTTCCCCATCATACCAATAAGGACAATTATATACAGACCTAACACATGTATGCACGCTCTTTTGAAAGCATGCATTCTGCCTGTACCCCATCCTGACTTGTTTGTCTCCTCTAGTTCTTTTTGGCTCACAAAGTCCTGAGTCAGGACTCATACATAGCACCTCATAAAATTAAGTCCTGCCCTAGGCTCTTGGTTCTGTACCAGCACAAACTTTAACAGCCGTAAATGCTGAGAGGATTAAGCGGAAGCACTCTTGGATCTTTTAAAGAAGGGTATGTGGTTTTTAGAAGCAATGAGGTGTACAATACCAATAAATCCGAGATGGTAGGGTTTTACACTCACGCGTCACATATGTAAAGGGCCATCGGCAGTGCAAGGCAGGAGAAAGCCTGGCCTGGTGCCTGCTTGTTGCCGTCAGCCTCTATGGCAGGAGTGAGCCATAACAATCTGGGTACTACAAAGCAAAGTTAATTCAAGGGGAGGAAAAGTGAGCACGGACACAGTGTGATTCAAAGCAGGCAAGTGAGCTGCTGCATTAACTCTTTTGAACGGAGTTTCCTGGAGGGACCCCTGAGCACAGCCCTCAAGCACAAGACTTTAAGTTTTTGCCAACTTTATTTGAGGAAGAGGGAGGGTGGGAGGAATGTTTTCTCGAGGGGGAAAAAAACCCTCACCCCGTTAAAGCTTTCTGTTGCCAAGGAAGTTCAGGGAAAATTCAGGAAAACTCCTTTTTATGTCCTTTATGATGTTTACTCTGTTGCACAGAGCCAAGACAGGGATGAGAAAGGCTGGGGCATGATGCAGGGCCGCAAAAGCTGTGTGTATTTAATAGGGTGACACAAATGGTGTGTTTCTCTTTGCCTTCCGCAGAGGGCTGTGGGGAAAAGCTGGCCTGAGCGGCAAAAGGAGAAGCCATGAGCGTGGCTGCTGGTTCTCGTCAGCCGGCCGTCCCCCAGGCCCAGCCGGCGGCTCCGGCGGGAAGTACACAGCGGATGTTTAATGAAAGGGCTGCTGCGGCTTATCTCCGCATGCAGGGGACTTCTTTGTGAACTGGCTTGCTTTGAAAGATATGTGGCCTACTATGCTGGTATTGTTGGCTCTGGCTTTAAGCACAGCCACATGATTCACATAGGAGCTGTGTGCTACGTCTGCCAAGGAAAGCTTCCCCCTTTTCCCTCCCTGGTTAGGCATAAACGCAGCAGAAGGCCATCAAGGTCACAAGATCTGCCTGTTATTGCATTTTACAGGAAGGAAGATACGTTGTCTTGAGATGAGTTTATCAGCTGACTTTCCTGTGAAGAAGACAGAGGCTATTTTCCTGTGTACCACCACCCCCGTAATTCCCAAACGAGCGCGCTCTGTTTGCATCTCCTGTCAGCTCAGCTGTGCGCGTTTCTGAAACAGCCCAGTATTAAGCAAACAAATAAAAAAGCCATTGTGAGACCAGCAGAATCAACATCCCTTATCAAACTGCCGGACGGGAGGGGATAAATCTCTTCCTCCAGGCTGCCTGTCATCTCCCTCCCTCCCTCCCTCCCAGCGTGGATGCACAATTAAATCTGTTGTGGTGAAATAGACTCCGCTGATAATTGTGGGGAGAGTTACTTACAAGGATGCTGACAGCAGCAAAGAACCTAGCAGCCTTCTCCGCTTTCAAAGCGATTTCTTTTGAGCCTGCAGCTTTAAAAATCCACAACTATTTGGGTTTGCTGTGTTTGTGGGGTTTTGGCTTTGCCTTTAAAGCCCCAGGTCACTGCAGGTTTTTTGGTTTTGGGTTTGTTTTTTAGTTTTGGGTTTGTTTTTTTTTTTTAAACAACTCTGCTTTTTCTCTGCAAGGGAACAAGCAGTGTGCAGAGCCGGCTCCCCGCCTCCCCCCAGCCTCCTCTGCAAGGTCCCCGCTTCATAAGGTTTTCAGCTGGGGAATGGTTGCCTGTTTCCTCTCTGTGCTCCCTGTGACAAATGCATTTCTGTGACCAGGAAACTGCAGATGTTACAGATGCACTAAGGCATAGTTTATTAGCTAATGATTCTTAATCTCTGAAGGATTACACATATTGAATAATGCCATTCATTGACAAATGGTTGAAGGGAATCATCCTGGCTCCAAAGCATTTACAGTGGCCGCTTTAATGGGTTATGTCCTCTTTTTATACATCTGTAAAGCTAAAAGAACCTCCAATGCTCCCTGCATCTCAAGACTGCTGATTAAGCCAGAAAGAAATAGCATTTGCCAGAATAAAATTGCTGGTTTTCAAATAACCTTATTTGCTGGGCTGCAAACCTGCATTGCACAGGAAAACAGCTACTAATCTTTGATAATATTCACTAATTTTTGCAACATTTATCTGGTTAGATTTTTCATCTGGTTTTGCATTGCTTTTTATTTCCTCCCTCTGCACGGAAAACCTTTGGCCTCTAGTGCTAAGGGCCTTCAGACTCCTGTAATAATCCAGAGGGAGGAAGGGGCTGGAGACAAGGTCGATGTAGATCCCATGCCATTCGCAAGACAATAAGAGTTTTGGTTTTGGGGCAGAATCAGGACTCACTTTGCTATTCCTGGAGCATTTTCATTACCTGTGAGGTGAATACCTCTTTCCTCATTTCCCAGAGTCAGTGTCTATCCAAAAATGTTTCTTATCCCAATCTTAATGCCTACATCCAGGCCCATGTATGCAGTTCACAGTTACGGAAAGTGAAACAACAAGCTTTGGTGTATTATTATTAATTAAGTACTTTCATGTGTTTTGATTATCCTGCTTGTAATATAAAACATATATATTTGGAATTATTACCAGTATGCCATGTTTATTCTCAGACAATGTTGCTTTACTGAATTCTGGCAACTGAATCTGTACTGGACTTGTTGGTAGCTAACTGGGTATTCCCCACACTACCTAAGAAACAGAACACAGATAATTTTTAGGAAATGTTTATAAGAACCCTTCGTGCACATCAGAGTATAGCCCTAAAATATGAAGATGACATTTTGTAATAGAAAGGGTACCTGAATGTTTTGGCAGTACGAAAAAAGGACTTGTACTATTTTGTTTATTCTAGATGATTTGGACAAGCCATAGTCATATTGAACCTAAATCGGAGTATCTAAGAGAATTATCACAAAGCTGAAATGGGAGGCAAAAGGAGAGGCAAAATCATTCTGAGCGTTGTTGTTACACAAATGGGGTTTGGTTTGAACTCTTCAATTTGCCACTTGCCAGCCTACATCTAAGAAGCAACCTTGTTTGGATTTCCACAAAGAATCTCATTCTTTTTTCAATAAAAAGAACTGGCAATAATTCTGTTGGCACTAGATGAAGAGCTTGCTTATTCCACTGGCTATGGTTTCTTTTGTTGTTATCTAGTTTAATGAAAACTTCATAAAAAACAACTCTCAAAGTTTATAGATAAAGCTTATGTACTTTTGTTCTGGTCGTATGCCAAGGGGTCACTTCTTATTGTAGAAGTCATCACACCAGGGAGAAATGTGGTTAATAACAGCACTTTCTGCAAGGAGCAGTCTTCACACAAAAGTATTAGCAAGTGAAGCAAACTGCAGTGCCTGAGGCAGGCATGTGGGCAAAACAACAGTTTTGACTTTACAGTAATTCATTGCAACTATTTTCTTAGCAACCTTTCAGGAAAGTTCTGTGAAAAACAACAGGGAGGGGCTGCCTTTGCTCTTTAAAGTTGGGAAAGTCCTAAACCACTGTATCTTTTTCGTACAAGGGTTTTTTGATTCACAGCAAACACTGTAAAGCAGAAATCTAGTTGTCTAATTAACTCGTGTAGCTGTCTTCAAAATTGCATTAAGAATATGTATTTTTCTTCTGACCATAGTGTTGTTCCAAACTTTTTGAATTTTTCAACATTTTGCCTAAAAGTGGTGCTATATTATCCAGCATGTCTGCCACTTGCCAAGTTCTGTGGTTTGTAGATGCTTCTTAATACACAGCTTCAAATTCAAGTCTTTCAACAAAGCACATACAGCACACTGACAAACTAAGCATCTGCTTGCAGCAAAGGTTATAGCTGAATATGTTTCTCAGTCTTCAGCTCACAGTGCATCACCCTCACACCCAGAGAGGCACAGATGGAGGCAACGTCCTTGATGAGATCTGCGGTGACCTTTCAGCAAGCTGCTGGGGAGACAGAGCCTGCTCATATGGCCAGAGGATGCGGGTGCTGCTGGACGTGGGAGGCAAAGGCCCATGGGAAGCACCAGCTCCGGCCGCGATGACCACAGCTCCTCCATCTGCTGCGGGGCACTGGTGGCCAGGACCAACAGCCCCGTCCTCCCTGGCCGTGCTTCAGCTTGCCAAGCCAGCAGCACAGGTCAGGGTCGCTCCTGCTGGCACGTAATTCCACTCGCCCGTGCAGGGCAGGATGCTCCTGGACATCGCTGCATCATCTCAGCATCCGTGCCTGGCTCTGTGCCCGGGGGTGGCCAGCCCGGCTGCTTGGGGTGCAGGGTACAGCCAGGGACATGCACACACATGCAGTGCAGGGCATTTGGCCGTGCAGCATTTCACCTTTCATCCATTTGTAACAACTGGATTCGTGGCTCTCAAGCAATAAGGCTCAACAATGCAAAGTTGGGATCTTTTCACAAGTTAGAGTTAAATGTACTTTGCCTCCGCAGCCTTCTCCTCCATATTTTGCTTCTTCTCTTTCTGCTCTCTCTGCCTCTGCACAACCAACAGCTAGGAAAACATCTAAAGGGTGGATTTATTTTATTTATTTATTATTTATTTATTTTAAAATTTACTCATCTTTTTCTACAAAACAAACAAACGAACAAATAAAATAACCATGTTTGCTAGTGAACATAGTTCAGTGGTTTGGTTAAATTGTAAAATAAATGAATCCCCAACAGTCTCCAGATCAATACATGAACAAATTCATATTGAACTAAACATAAAAATCTCTAGCTCTCACAACACATTTTGCTAAACTTAAGTTCTACAAAAGAGTGGTGAATTAGGTTAATGTTAATTGCGCACAGTGAAGTGAAAAACTGTCCACTAGGCAGCTGAGAGCTCAAAGGGTTGTTAGATCCCAGGACATCCTATTTTCAAGGCCTATTCTCAGATCTTTTGTGCAGGCATGCATATCAGATGCTTGCCTTTGGTAGAGGGACAGTTTTCCAATATAAACGTTTAACACTTAGCAAGATAAAAATAAGAAGTGGATCTTTTAAACACAAGCAAGAATGTGAAACATTTCAATAGAAAATTCTCTGCAGAAGGGCTGTAGCAGCTCACATCTCAGACCTCATCAGCCTCTGTTAGGATCAGAGGACTCCCAGGGGACAGATTATTCTCCATCTGCTCCTTGGGGAGTTCCTGTATCTTTCTCCAATGCCCTCACTGGAGACAGGACAGGATGTGACTGTATGTATTGGGTGATACTTGGTATGGTCCAGCTCTCAACAAGTTAGTGCTTGGTCTGCCATGGGGCTGATAAAGCTCATCTTTCAGAGCTACACACTCTGGTCTGCTGGGTCTCTGAACTGGGAAGATGATGTTCTGAGTCTTACCAGGAAGGCAAGATGCTCTCTGCTAGTTCCTCAGCTGATATAAAAAATGAATAAACCATCAGACTCTGGCAGCTAATATTCTGTCCTCATACCTTGAAGAGCTGTATATGTACACATGGATTTAAAGTAATATCCTTCTGGTGGATGACATCTATAAACAGGGTTAGGCTGAAAGGTGGAGGGGCTCTGAGATTAGATAATGTTAGAGATTATGCTCTACAGTTGTATTTGTCAGTCAATGCAAAAGCAAACCAAACAGGAAGACTGACAGAAAGAAAGCATAGCTTGAATTCTTGATCCTTGCTGTCTTTGTCTCCAGGAACCCTCCTTCATCTCCTGCATGTGTATGAGTTGTGTGACTAATGGTAGGAAAACAACTCAAGGATGGGGAGGGGAAGGACCCAGAAGACAGAGCTTGGGGAAATTAGGGTCATCTGCATGGAAGGTTTGGAAAGCTGGAAGGGGTGGAGGATGAGTGAGCAGCTGCAGTCCACCAGATCCTGAGAAGTAAGAATATGGACTTTGTCTCTCTGTCTTCAGAAAGACTAGTAAATTGGACCACTAAATTTGGTTGCTAAATTTGCTGATGGATCAGTTTTGGGGATCAGGACTTTAATGAACAGAACCACAATTACGTAACATTAATACCTATTTTGGAGATTATGTCCAAGTTCTGGAAAATAGGAAGTTTGTTGGTCTTAAGTCACCATGCAAAACAGAAAAGCCATCTGACGGAAGTCCAAATCTGTTTCTGTGTGCATGCTTGGCAACTGTCAACATCTCTGCATTAATAAAGTTTTCTTGTCATTTTGCTTCTTTTTCAAATAATATTTTAATTTTCCTTTCAACTCAGTTCACTGCTGTCTTGATGTTATGTCACTATAAATAAAAAACCAGCAGATTCTCAAGTACATTTGGCAACTAAAAACCCTTTGGCATGAACGGTCTAATACAAAAGAAAAAAGACTTCAGGCGAAGATACTATTTTCACTTCACCATCTCAGACATCCTTGACTTATTACTGGATTCATCAGTGTTTTCAGATCTGGAAAAGATGAAGCTCTGAAAGACCATTCTGTGCAGGGTGGACACCCCTTTTCATCCTACAAGCCACATGCTGGAGCTGTTGAGTAGTTAGAGCCTAAAGACTTCTAGGGCATTGCTCAGAGAGTTTGGGGTGCATGGTGACAGATATCTGTAAGGTTTTTCACAGACACCAGGTGCCAGTGGCTTGGGGGCAGGGGACAACCAGTCCCTGCCAACTTTGAATCATAGAATCATTTAGGTTGGAAGAGGTCCTCAAGGTTGTCTAGTCCAACCCCCCTGCCATGGGCAGGGACACCTTCCACTAGATCAAAGTTGCTCAAAGTCCCATCCAACTCAGCCTTGAACACTTCCAGGGATGGGCCATCCACAACTTCTCTGGGCAGCCTGTTCCAGTGTATCACCACCCTCATCGTGAACAATTTGTTCCTAATATCTAATCTAAATCTACCCTCTTCCAGTCTGAAACTGTTACCCTTTCTCCTGTCACTATACTCCCTGATAAAGAGTCTTTCCCTGTCATTCCTGTAGGCCCCCTTTAAGTACTGGATGGCTACTATAAGGTGTCCCTGGAGCTTTCCCTCCTCCAGGCTGAACGACCCCAACTCTCTCAGTCTGTCCTCACAGCAGAGCTGTTCCAGCCATCTGATCACTTTTGTGGCCTCCTCTGGCCCCTCTCCAACAGGTCCATGTCTTTCCTGTGCTGAGAGCTCCAGAGCTGGACACAGGACTCCAGGTGGGGTCTCATCAGAGCAGAGCAGAGGGGCAGAGTCACCTCCCTTGACCTGCTGGCCACACTCCTTTTGATGCAGCCCAGGATATGACTGGCCTTCTGAGCTGCAAGTGCACATTGCCAGATCATGTTGAACTTCTTATCAACCAACAACCCCAAGTCCTTCTGTCCAGCGCTACTCTTAATCCCTTCACTCCCTAAGTCTGTGTTGACGTTGATGATTGCCCCGACCCAGATGCAGGACTCTGCCAGATCCACTGGGCTAACATAGCCCTGCTGCCAGTCATGTGAAATGGCACAGGAGTCCTGCTTGTGCTGCTTGCCAGCGGCATAAGCTCAGGAGCTGAGACTGGTAACCCCTGATATTCCTGCTCTCTCGAGGGTATTGTTCCCCAAAATATCTCCCCAAAGGTTCTGCTGATTTAATCCTCAATGACTCGAGCGAAGACATTTTCTCCATGGAATCCCAGAGATGCAGGAGACAAGGCTGGACTTGGGTTACCTTTTCAATTAGATTCTTTAATTTTTGTTCTTGATAATGCAGCAGACTGTACAGACTTTTTTGCCTTGTTGTGTCCAGCCTTTCACTTCCCAACAGAAGCATCCTCCTAATGTGCTATTCTTTCTTTCAAGATCTAATTGAAACTCACTGAATCCACCCATCCTACCCTGTTTACCCCAGACAGTGGATGTGCCTACTGGCTCCTTTTCTTGCCCTCTTATGTCCTCATTCCTTCTAATGTCCCAGCTTCTTAATTCTCTCCTTCTTTCCTCTGAATTACCTCCAATATATAAACACCTCTCAGGTGCACACAGCATTTCAGGCCCTGCCAAACCTGCATATAAAGCAGTGATATCCAGCCCTGCCTTTGTATTTACAACAAAGACAGACTAGCTTAAAAACATTTGGACAAACAGTGCTATGATATTATACCGTGGCCTGCAGCATCAGCCTCCAGGCTGACACTTGGTACCGTGTAGATCATTGTCAGACCATGGTGCACAACACACTTGCCAGCCCTTATTACAAACAGCAAGGGAAATTAAGCCTGTGACTTCCTTCAACAGTTCCCCTGGCCCAGAGCTCCAGACTGAAAAACAACATTTTAAATTTTCTGTAAAGAGCAAACGTTGGCAGTACCGTAGTCATATAAAACCAGGCAATCATGCACTCCCATCTTTCCTCTCTTCCTCTGAGAAACGTCCACATCTCTGTAGCAGTGCCTGATCCAGGTACGGATTTACATGGGCAGAGGAAAGGGGAACAGACAAGGAGGCTCACACTTGCACTCGCTCCCACAGCATACAGACTCCTGTGACTTGTGTGACACAGCGACCGCCCCAACCCACACTAGTTTCTCAGGTCAAGACCTGACACAATCGTAACTGTCCTGTTTGCTCCCTTTTTCTTCTACAGACAGAGTTCAGAAAGAAGAGAAAGAGGAAGCAGTTCATCACTGTTCTTGTTTCTTTTTCATCTTACCCCTTGGATGTTTCTGCTACTCTCCTGGCACTTTCACGGCCCCTTCTTGGGTGTCACATTTCCTTCTGTCAAAGCAGTTCTTTCCTCCCCCGTAACGTATCTATTGACTAGAGGTTTTGCTCAAAAATAAATATTTGATTGCAAACATTTCAACCAGTACTTTTTATAGCTTTAATCAAATCAAAGTTATAAATAGGGTAAACTTGCAAGGCAGCTGGGAGATTTTCTTAGGGGTAGAAGAGCAGCAGAATGGCAGACTTTGCAGTATAATAACATACAGATGTTGCAAGGTGGCTTGCTAAGGGCATAACCCCAAGTAAGAGAATTCCCCCTTCCACAAACTAATTTAATTCTTTGCCAGCACCTCTTCTTTCTCAACTGCAGAAAGAGTGTGGAAATGCTTTGGGGCTTCATCGCAAGGGGAAAGATAATGAACAACAATGAGTAGAAAGGCAAAATGGGTATAAAGGCCTGCATACCGAAATAGCAATAACACACTGGAGTATATCCTGTTGTGATGTATATACTTTTCTCTTTAATTCCTCCCTCGGGCAGTTTGAGGATGTAAGTGTTTTTCTCAGAGGAAGTATTCTCACTACTGATTTTATGGAGAAGCAGCAATTTCCGTAAATGGGATAATACTGGAGATAGTTAGAGATCCCTTTGTCAGATATGAACATGTGCTGTAAAATGCTGGCGCTCTCTAGGGCAAAGCATTGGTAGAAGCAGAAGGATTATGAGAAATGCCATGTGCACTATTATAGCAAAAAAGTTAAGGGCCAAGTATTAATTCCTGTGATGGCAGCACCACTCTACAGTAGGTCAGCTTGTATTTTTACAGCTTCAACTTGCCCCCTTGTGCTTATACACCTTGTAATAATGTATTTTGTTATTTTCCAGGGGACCATTAATCTACAGCTTTAGGTATAGATTATGTTATGCATATCAATGGTGCTCTATGCCACTCTGGGTATTGCTGTTTAATTTGATATGAGTGCCCTGCAAGAGGTCTTGGGCCAGCCTTGGGTACACTGGATGGAGGACCAAAAGCAGTAGCAGCATATTGCATCTTTGCATCTGCTGGGGAAGATCTTCAGCATCTCCACCAGCAGCCTGCAGATCAGAAAAAAAAAAAAAAACCACCAAACATTCAATCAAACGAACAAAAAAACACCCAACCAACCAACAGCAAAAAAACCCCAACCCACAACCACCACCCAGCAAGGTGGTTTAAAATCCTATCACGCCCTTACCTGCAAGGTAGGGATCCCGCAGTTGTACCAGTGATATGGATTCCAGAGTAGGTGAGATTTGACTGTTGCCTGTGATCCATTTTATTTTAATTGAAACAGAAAGTTGTTTATAGAAAACTTCATATAGAAAGCAGTTTGTTGCATCACAATTACCAGATAAACAGTTTTGTCTTTATGTACCACAAACATGCCTGAAGTGAAGAGGAATGTCGTGACCTGGCTGTATGGAATAAGGAGCTATACACCTCTCAAGAACTGGGATGGAGGGAGTGTAATGCTAAAATCATAAATTTCCATAGACTTCTGAGCAATATGAGGGGGACGGTAATATTCAAGGATGCAAATGAGTAGCAGTTTTATTACCTTCAGTATATTTTTTCATTTATATCATCAGAGATTTGGCCTTACGTGTATCCTACCCAGTACAGAGAAAAGAATAAGTTTTTTTTTTAAAATGTTTCTTAAGCACCTGCACACAACTCCCAAACTTTCTTCACAAATTAATTTGCTTGACATTTTCCATATCTAAATCTTTCATGAAATAACATGGCCCTATGTCAAATATAATAGTTTTTTTTTCTTCCCAGAAAAAAAAAAACAACTTGGCATCCTGCAAGTTAAGAATGTCTCCAGATTCTGAGTGTTTATGGAGCATTTCCATCAGGGTGTTTGTTTATTCTGGATTCAGTCCAGGACACAAGGCTGGTCCTAGATGGCTGCTGTTGACAAGAGAACAATGTATGACTGATCATGTGAGATTATTCTGATCACAAAGCACCTACACAGTTTATTTGTGCACTGGGGCAAGTCAGAAGCACATATAAAAAGTCCTCAAGATTCAAACATCTTCCTTTTTCCATAGAGAAGAATATAAACAGCTACCAAGGGGACAAACAGAAACATTAGGCTGTGAGGCAATACTTGACTTTCTCAGAAAGTTCAAAAGGTTACAGTCAGCCGCTCCCTTTCTCAACCTGTCTGTGTGGCAGGGATTTAATTTGCAGTCCTTGGTGCCTTCCACAGAGCTTGATAAGCCCCTCTGAATTTCACACTTGGTTCTTTCTGGCCAAAAAATGCAGGAGGGGAAATGTGGCATCAAACCCAAGCAGAAGATGCACAAAATGCATGTCGGGCAACATCAGGAAGCTGCGAGGTCTTTGTTACGACACAGGGGACCACTGAAATGAGTGAGGGTATTCAGGATATGACTCATGGAGTTGCCAGTGGCAGACACTGGAATTATGCTTTCCCAGTACTTGCAAAGCAGTCTTGAATTGAACTTGTAACCTTTGCGCACATTTCAGCATCAGTTTCTCAAAGGCACTTCAAGGATATAAATGTCTAGTTTGTATTATGGTCAGTGAGACTGAAGCACATAACCTCTCTAAGCAGCCATGGAAATTTCACCATCAGTATCCAACTTCCACAGCGCTACAAGGGATTATTCCCTGATACAGAAACCTGAAACAGAGAAAATCCCCAAAGCATGGCAGGGAGTTGTGTTTTCCTGTATCCCCTGCTTTCCCCTTACATGGTCCATTCTCTGAGTGGAGCTTAGAGGTGCTTGTCCAGCATTTCCACTGTAAGTCCTCATCTTTTTATTGTAAAAAATTATCTGGGCTCGAATTTAGTTTCAGATATGTCTAAAATTAGTAGAAATAATTTTGAAATTAAATTAACAATGTAGTAATGAAACATAAACACCAAATGCTTTGTACTCTGACCTTGTTTTGTCTTCCTCTTGCCCTAAACTGGAATTTTTACAATATTCTCTCTTCAATGTAGTCTGAAATATCTGATCATGGTTAAAAATAAAAATATTTTGAAATATTCACATTTAAAATGTGATTGTGCTTGTAAAGCAACTGTTTCCTCCTAAGAGGCTGCAGTGTATATATACCTTCCTTTCACAAGACTGCAAATTATAAAAGCTCTTTTTTATAATGTTATGCTCAAAATTTCACAAATATATGGAAGGGCTTCAAAGGAGGCAATAGACTGTTTTACTGCTAATCCTTGGGGTAAGGAAAAGTCCCTGTACTGTGTGTCCATGTGCTAGACTATGTCAATGTCAAAGGCTTCTGTCTTACACGCTATGAATTATAAGGTGGATGAAGAACCATATTTTTATGCAATAGGTAATGGTTACACTTTTAAACAAGCAAGAAAACAAACAAAACCCAGAATCATCAGCAATATAGCTTTATAGTTCATGGACTATACACCATAAATAAAGAAAAAGTAGCAGCAGAAGCAAAAATTCTGTGGACAGGAGACCAGAGTTCAGAGACAGTCTGAGCCAACATGTGTCCACTTCTGGAGGCTGAGATTATAATACCAAGGACAAAGTTTTTGTTTGGACAATATGAATGGAAATATATTCAATCAGCAGTAAAGAAGGGAATTGAACAGTAAACGTGTTGAATAAGTCAGGGACATACATGGCAAAGCTTACACTTGGGAGTGTAATATCAACTGGAAAATATTTAGCTGTCAGATATTCAGGCATATGTTGGTTAAAATTGGTTCCAGAGAGACTTCACAGAAATTCTCCAGTCTCTAACCTGCTGAGTTCACAATAAGATTTTGCATCCCTTTTCCTTTCTTCTGAGTCCTTCCTGTGTGCAGTACAGAGTCATCCTCAGAAAAGAGCTGTGAAAGCAAAAAGCAGCAATTTTTGGGGTGCAAACACTAGCTTCCGATTCACTAATCTGGGGCTCAGAGACTTGAGTTCAATCCCCTGTTTACCACAGGTTTCTTTCTTACTTTCTCTATAGTTTGTCTGGTTTTCAGACAAATGCCAGAAGAGGTGCCACGGGGTTGGACAGTTTGCAAGGTTCAGAGATGCTCTAATGTTATTGTAACAGATGAAGAGAAAGGATAATAGCTAAAATAAGGAAAAGGTTTTTACTGAGTTCACATCTTATAGTGTGCATCAGCTGTGTACGAGCCTGAGCCTGTCCAGCTCTAAGGGTTTGAGTTCCATCACAGGACAAATGTGACAGCAGCAATGCAACTACTGAGCCCTATAGGTCTGTCGCCTGGTGCTTGTGGGCAGTCCACTCGGAAGATGCAAGAAGCTGGGTCCAAAAGCAGCACAGCCTCCAAGCCCCACATTGCAGGAAGCAGCATGCCAATATGTTTATGCTTCTCCCAGTTCTGCTGCTATCTGGTAACTCTGCGCACATCCCTGCCATCAGTTTTTAGTGTGTCAGTAATGTGGTGGACTCTGAATATGTTTTATGCCTCACAGTGCAGAATTAAACACTATTATTAATCATGACAGCTCACTATGTTTCATCCTTGCCAGGAATCTTGGCTGGCATATCGTCGTCTCCCTGTAACCAGCCCAGTATAACCCCTTTTGTGTGTGTATGTGGGCAAGGCCCCCATCAGTGCCTATGTCATTGGTTTTGCTGGTTCCCTTTCCTTCTCACTGCCTGTGTGCTCGGGCACCCTAGAGTGCTCTGCCATCTCCACTGTGATGCTCCCCAGGGGATATGCTACCCTTCCCATGGCTCTGGCTTAGGACGGGCTGCCCAGGTCACCCAGAACGCATCAATATGAGTGCAGCTACATAAAATGATAGGGAGAGGTAGAGGTAAAAGTACATTTTTTGCCAGGGGAAAAATTGTATTGCAGAGACACACACTGATCCTCGTTTTTTTGAAACCGTTTGAATTTTCTTTGTCTACCAAGTGAAAAAAATTATGAGTCTGACTCAGGCTGTCCTGACCATACACTACAATTTGTCTCAGTGGCTTCTTTCATGGGGAGGCACAGTCCTGATACTAAGCAAGGGAGATCTGAGCCCTGTGTCCCTCCTTCTGTGTCAGTCACATAGTAAAAATGTCATTCTTCTATTATATAAAACATGATCCTTATGATTTTTGTAGGATTTTGTGTCTTGCCTTTGTCTTGCCAGTATATAGGATTGAGCAGGCAAAGGAAGGTCATTTTCGTGTACCTGAATATAAAGACTCCTGGTGCTACAGAAAGGGAAAAAGAACAGGAATTATCTGTATGGTGACTACCTGTGTCTGACTGGTAAGTTCGTTTGTAAATTCATAGCTGGTCTCTTCCTCAAGAGGCATCTGCGGTGCTAAGTCTGTCATTATTAGGACATGCAAAATCTGCCAAGGCACCATAAAATTATCTTGTTTTGATTCAGAAGTCTCATTTCCTATATTTAATTTTAAGAGAATGTTAATTATTTCCTTCATCTAAATAGCACAGCATAACACCCATGCTTTCTGGGTTGACGCAATCGTTACCAATCCAGTAGTTCTGTGCCACCAGACTCAAGACGCTCAGAAAACGGCCACTTTGTGCCATCAAGCATCCTGCAGAGGTTTTTGGGAGGCCGCGGGTCAGGGAGGTGAGGGGTGGCAAACCTCTACATAGCGTACTGACTCAAGCCTGGAAGTGCCATAACAGCATCTGTGGAACATTGTGCTGCCTGCCCATGGGACTCGCTAGTGGTAGCATCCTTCAGTGGCGACTGCGCCCCCTCCTCCCAGGCCTGAACTGGCTCACCTGGAGGCAGCTCACGAGCCTCTGCCCCTGCCCATGTGCTCTGCAGGCTTGGCTGCTTCTTCCAGTTGGAGCTCCCCACACAAAGCAGAGATGTCTCTTTGCAGAGCACCAGCTTAGCACCAAGCTGTCGTTACCTAACCTTCCCTGGCCATTAGCTACTGCTTCCTCCTCAGATGTTACCTCTTATGGCACTGGTGACATTGCTACTTTCTCATTAGCCTGAGAAATACCAATACCACCCAGTGCTGTTGTGTCCTTTCTCCAGAGGAAACCATATTTATGCTTGGGAGGAAAGTAATAAACCCAGCTGCAAAGCCCTTATGCCTGTCAAGTTTGAGGAAAAGTTTATGCCAAAAATGTCATGTAGGAAAGGGAAGGACTTTATAAGATCGTTGTTTTCACCCTCTCGAACAGCAGAAAAACAAACAAACAAAAAACCCACAACATTTTATCTAATCCACCTAGTCTGAAGCTTCTTTGTGCACCTGTGGACAGGATGGAGTCCAGGGAAGTGAGGAGCCTGCTAGCAGCAGCAGCACAACACAGCCCAGGGACTGAGCCCCCCAAATGTGACAGAACACCGATCGTACCAGCTGCGTAACTGAAAACAAGCTCCACTGAGGTCATGTCATACCAGTTTCACTCCCATATTGCACAAGCAAAGTTTGTCACGAACCTGATGACCGGTGCTCATCAGACTGTTCTCCCTTGATTAAAATGTCCCCAGTCCCTTCACCAACAAATAAAATGTAGCTGCAAACTGAGCTTCCAGTGGTGCCCGCTCTGCTCACTACAGGTGGTGTTGAAGCGTTCCCCAGCAGCTTGTCCACCTTTGGGCAGCAGTGCTGGCATCACGGCAGCAGCAAGGACTTCCTTCTGGTCCAGGCAGCGGGTTAGAAGTCTGGGTGCCCAAGAAGAGCTCCTTGCTTTGTCAGAGGCTTCCATGTGCCACCAACAAAAGTCTTCGTCTTTTCCAGCTGTGTCTATGGCATGTTTCTAGCATGAAACTAAATCTGAATTTAAATCCATATCCACCTGGTATCCATGCCTCTCCTGGCCAGATAGTGAACCCCTGAAGGCTGTATTGTTTACTTGATATTTCTACAATGCCTACCAAAACAGGCTTGTGATCTCAGCTGCAGATTTCAAACCCCATCATCATAATAACACAATTCAATATGTTCTTCCTAGTGTCTGAGGTTTTCCTCCACCACACTCTCCTTCAAGTATTGCTAAAATACAAAGGTTTTCTGCCCTGCAGAAGTTCTGAGTTGTCACCTAAAAGTGGAATAAATTGTTAGTATTGTACCTTTGCCTCCACAAGCCCCCGGAGCAACAGCATTCAGATTAAATGTATTGACTTGCCTATTGCAAGAGTAAATTCCAGTAAGAAACCTGTTCCTACCGGTTCCAGTTGGCTAGCAGAGACATAGATCTTCATGCAGTCTGTTGGTTTCTGGAGCAAATGGTTTTTCTCATGAAAACACAAGAGGCCAATTCAAAATGATAAAAATCAGGAGAAGTCAAAAGATAAAGGACGTTAAATAAAAATGCTATAGAGTGGCACTGGAGTGCCCAGGGGATGAATTTTCTGTGTTATTTGGATGAAGGAAATAGCTGTGCCTTGTTCCCAAAGAGAAGAGGGAAAAAAACTGGTCTGTCTCTATCCTTCTTACCTATGTACCACTTTCACTTTATTTCTGGCAATATAAAAAAGCAGACTCCTTGCCTCAACAACATGATCAATGCAGTCATTGTCAGGCTCATGGAACTTGTTCCAAAAAGTTTCCATTTACAGCTAGTAGATCAAGTTCTGGATTGCTGTATGGGCTTTCTGTACTCATGAAGACCACATCAAAAATAATTGGCACAACAAGCTGCCTTGAAAATAGAAAGATGTAGTGTATTAGGCAGCTGAATAATTAATGAAGGCACAACAAGCATGTTAAGACACCTTTTAACTCTATCAGCAAAATAAATAATTACACACTACTTCCCTTCCTCAGAAAACAAAGTTTAAGAAGAAATTATTAATAGTAAAGACTGCTTCAGGGTTTGTGGCACACATGTCTGTTGAAAAGCTCTAGCATTTCAACTTTTCAAAGGGGGGTCTTCAAAATAAGGGGCAGACACCCATTGGCAGCAGGATCAGAGCTGAAAGGCCATCTTTTAAATAGCAATTCTTGTAAAAGTGACTCCTAGCTCAGTACAGCGCTATCTTATGCTCTCTCATTCTTTACATTCTTTCTAACTTCAAGATCTTAGTACGAATGGCATCGTAAACCAAGGTGAAAGCAATAGGAAATTATTCTTTTGCTGTGATTCAAATAAAATCTTGTACTTTGATGAAGTTCACGGAGGGGTAGTTGTTTTCACTGTGTCCATATGGGGGTTTAGCTCTCCGGCACAGGATGAATCATTACATGCCTGAATGTGTTGGTCTCTGGTCCACTGTCTCTGAACACCATTAGAGATGCTGGTGTAGCTGGATGTAATTTCACCAGAGGTGAGCAAACTTTACACTGCATACATACTATCATGAGACATACATGTGTTTTGGCCTTTAAGAAAATACTGGCATTAAGAAAATACCTAGGTTCATCCTCTTAGGTGTTTAAATTACGGTTTCTTTGATGAGTAAGGTCAAAGGGATTTTTATTTTGTGTGCGTGTCATTTTAGTGAGCTCATTACACACAGTAATGGTTTCTATCACATCTTTAGCTGTCCAACCATAACTTTTCTTTTTAAAAACAGATATTTTATGAAAGGGTTATGAAAAGCATTTTCTAGGATATTGTTCAATATGTTCAGTATTGTGGCCTGGAGTATTATATGACCTGAAGGAAGGAGAATTTACAGTATGTCAGAGTGATTTTGATTAAAAAATATGTCCAGATTTATGAGAATGGCATGGCTGAATGGCTCAGAGCTCTATGGAAGGACATGGTGAGTTTAGGAACTGAAGAGACAAATCATGTTTTTTATGACTTCCCAGTAATTCTGTCAAGCAATGTAATTGGAAGGAGGCAGGGTAGTATTCAGTATCTATTTCAGAATGGGTCTTAGAAGTTATTTCTTTTTTGGCATAGCATCATGATACAGTATTTGATGAATAGGTCAGGTAACTTAAGACCATTACAACATTGGGGAAAAAAAAGCCAAAGAGCAATATATTTACACACTCTTGCACATTCAAGCAAATAGGTTAATTGCAAGTCACCATACCGATCCTGGGCTGCCTTTTCCTCATTCCCAGAAGATGAGGGAAAAATTCACACACCTCCTGAGCTGGCGAAATCCCAGTTTGCAGCAGCATCTCACTAGAGTTAGCAGGGCAGGGAAAAAATAACCCAAAGTTAGCAAAAATGTGTCAGCTCCCACTGGACAAAAGAAAAATCAGACCTTGTCTGCACACACAGCAACAGGCAGTGACCTGTGTTTCCTGTCTCACCCTGCGCTGTCTGTTCACAGATGAGGTGACTTTGCAGTGACTTTTCATTTCCCAGCCTGCAAAGCAGCTGGAGAAATTCGTATGTTACAGCATGTAATTAGGGGGGAGATAGGCTGACTGAAGGAGGGGTGCAATTAAATTCTGGGAGGGAGAGGAACAGAGCAAGATAAGGCCACTACAGGATGAGAATGTGTCTATATGTCACATCATTTACAATGCTCAGACACTTAAAGGAAATAAGTTATGGCATAGTCCATAAATCTTAATGTTAGCCACCGAACCGCCAAGCCCTAACATTTTATTAAGTAAGAAGAAACAAGTATTTCATCACAATCATGCCTTCACACTGACCTGGAATTGGAGCAGCGTAATTACATATTACCTCTGTGTTTTGGTACCTTAGGGACTTGTAAAACAGGAAATCATTAATCTAATTGCTAACTGCAATAAATCAATTTTGTGAAGCTGCTCGGTATGGCTCTTCCTTCAGCGTGGAACACAGTTTGGTGGGAAAAGTGCTACTAAATTGCTAAAAAAGTACTAAAAGTGCTATTAAATAATCCTACATGAGCTTGGGTGCGCAAAGGATAAAATACTTTATTAAACCTGGTTCCTGTAGTTTTCATATCAATTGAACCTAAGTAAGCAGACAAATGGGAGGGAAGTGGGATAGGCACAGAGAGTGCAGCATTTTATCAGTAAACTCCATAGCAAAATTCCACTAACACAGAGAAGATGGAAAGGATCCTGTCTTCCCATGAGAAACCTTCAGATACAAGGACTAACTGATTTCAAAGCGTGTAAAACTTTGAAGAGTGGCTAATGAGAGTCTTTTTCCAAGACCAGAGAGCTGCAAACAGCTCAAAAGAATGAATTCCAGCCTCACACTGTTGATAGGTACAGAAATGAGGGAAAAAGCTGTAGAACAACATCTTAAAAACCTAAAATTGACTTATGGACTGAATGTAAGCCACAGAATTAAAGCAGCGTGACAGATTTTGTTCCATCTTTGCAGAAGCATTCCCTTGGAGATTAAATCTGACAGCACCAAATCCATTTTCCATGGCAGGGTTATGCGAACGGGACACCAGAGCCGGGACATTCCTAGGGAAGCTGGTCGCAGCCTTCAAGGGTGAGAGAGCAGGATCGTGGAGAAAGGGAACAAGGCATTGCTTCCAAGGGCAGGGTGCAGCAGGCTCTTCCCCTTGCTACTGAGCTGTGTGTTTCCACACCCAGAGGTGATGTTTGGGCTTGGCTATGCCTGCAGCTTTTCGGTTTGTTTTGGGGAATACCTCAGGAGGGTGAGAGGACTCCAAGCACAGCCACAGACCAGCAGATCCCCAGCAGGTACACGCTGCCCACATGCCTCCAAAGGGACTCGCCTGCAAAGAACCAGCAGCCTGGCAAGGGTTATGGGTCACTGCGGCACCGAGAAAGGTGATAGTTTAAAAGGAAATAGCAGTTTGATGTGTAATCAGGCTGAGATCCTTTACTTTTGCCCACAATAGGACTAATCACCATCATCATGATTGAACTTTGAGTAGCAGCTCTGCATAGAAGGCTGCCACCTTCTTGTTTTTAAACCAGACCCCCCAACCATCCTTTTCACCAGTAACTTGCCCTCCTTTTGCAGTTTTTAATACACCCAGCTCACAATCCTAATCTTTTACAACTTTAATAGACTAGTTATCGTCAAGATATGAATGAAAAGCACAAGAAAACTCCTAAAAAGAGCATGGATGTGACTCCAGTAAAAGAGAAGGGCTGTGTCAATTTGCCGGAAATTCCATTTTCTCCCCTTTCTCTCAAAACCGTGTACAAACTAGACATTTACATGATAGATGAGTATGTTCCTTTCTTAGGGAAAGTACTCTGCTGGAACTCAGAGCTCGGGTAAGTTCCATGTAATGTGGCCGTTGCCAAGGAAACTACTTGTTCTTAATTGAATAGTAGAGAAAATATTTGTGTAACTTATTGGCACATAAATTAAGGTTGCCCTTGAGCAGCCTTAAACTCACACAACTTTTTTTTTTTTAACCAAATTGTCCTAGTTTCTTAGATTTTCTTTTAATGCACAAACGTCACAAAGAGTCACAAGGCATCAATGGCCTTTTCACTGACTCTGACTACTGTTAAAGTTGCACAATGCTTAACTTCAGCATGTAAAAGAGAAAAGCTTGATTATTACAGAGGAAATGACAATAAAATGCCGAGCAAGTATGGGCTAAGAAGGAAAAAGGTAATAAAAGAATCTGCTGGGGCTATAACTCCTCCCAAAAAGCATGCCACATCCTCTGTGATAGCGGCGATGATAAAATCAGTTTGTTGACACTGCTGTAGGTCCACTGAAGTCGATAGATTCACGCTGATTTACCTCTGCTGAGTCTCTTGCTTATTTTCTGCTTTTCCCTGTGTCTGTTTTTTACTGTTCATTCAAATAAGCATTGGTTTCTGAAGAACAAAAGAAGTGGTGGACTAGATCACCTTACCCTTAACTTTCCATTCCCTGTATGCCTTCTTCGTGGGATATTGCTGGGAAACAGGGGAGCATCATGGACCAGCTATACCAGATGCTGAAAGTGCATGCTCAGTTCAGTCTTTTTTTTCAGTTGTTTCTGACAGGAAAAAAAAAAAAAAAGCACACTTAATATTGTGTACTTTAACAGGAACTGTCAGTAGGAGGGCTACTGATAACTGAATAATAGACTGCTGCTCAAAAATCATGCATTTTTCCTTCCTTTATTTCTCCCATACACACGACGCTCACCAAATTTTATCTATAATATTTCAAAATGTTATTATCTAATTTAGTTGAAGTTTCTTTGGAATGGTCTCATCGAAGTGTTCCACAAAAAGGAGGTAATAAAATAAGGGTAACTATATTTGGAACTTTTAAGGAATCAATTAACACCAACAAGTATTAAACTAAACTATTCCACTCTCTCTTGGTAAATTGTCTTCTCTTAAGCCATGGTCCTACTATTTTGGAGATGAAGAATGGCTCTTCCATCTGTCGGGTCCTGCAGGAGACCAGTCATCATCCTGGATTGCAGGATCCCTAGGACACAGCTGCTATATTAGATATCTGCAAAAATGCCTTTAAATAACAGACCGCTGTAATCCTTCTCATGTAGTCCCTTTCCACTAATTACTTTTATTTTATTATTGAAATGTCGTTACTAAAGGTCAAAAAAGAGCAGATTCTTATCCAAGTGATTCGTCCTTCCACTAAAGATGAGGGAGGATATTGGTGAGTGTGGTGTCTGTTCAGTCAGTGACGAGTTAGTGCAGAGTCTATATATTCAGATAACTGAGGAAAAATATTGGTTAAGTCAGGGTTATGTGCCTGTCAGATAAACCCTTTGAATAAAAATGTGTCAAGATGCTATGAGACCAGAGAAGGGAGCGCAAACAGCATCATATAGGTGACCCTGTCATTTAAGTTGAACTTGTATTAATAATGGTCCTTAACAAGCTGTCAATCTCTAAGGAGAGCCTTTTGTGCCTTTTCGCTGATGCTTTTGTATTCATTTACTCGATGGCCACAAATCAGCCCTAGCTGAGTTGCGGTCAGTCCTAGGGCAGCTTGGGAAAAATGAAGCTTCTTTCTCCTTGTCTTTCGTATGCTTTTGCTTTTTTTCCCCTTTCTTTGCCTTTCACTGCCACACAAATCATAAAAATTGCAGGCTGGGGGTCAAGCTGCGTAAAACAAGGAGACACCGGTTTCCTCTTTGTTTCAGCACAGAGCACAGATGGGAGGGGGGAAGCTGCTGTTCCACAGAGATAATTGCTGTTAGAGTAGAAAATCCAAAAGCATCCCGATGACACTGGGAAACAGAGGGTATTTCTCAGTTAATAGGAAATCCAAATGGATTTCTCAGTACCTACTGAAAAGAATAACAAACAACTCACTAAGTCATTCAGCTCTGCTCTGCTTTTACTACCTTTTCCCATTACATTAAAAACTAAAGTAAACCAAAAGCCCCACCATGCTGAAGACCAGAAAATAATCTGCAGGTTTGGACAGTGTGCAGCAAAGCCTGGTACTCTCAAAACCTCGTGGCCATCAGTGCACTGGTAAAGGAAGGAGGGATGGCTTGATCTTCCTCCATCACACATTCACGTCTGCTGGTGGCCTCTTCCTGGGCTCCAAGCAACCAAAGCACCAAGTGAGAACTGGAAAGCCTACCTTGAGTAAGGACGCTGGTGTCAGCTGCCCTTTCAGAGCAGTGTTCTCAGCTACTTCCAGATGCAGTGACACAGAACAAGTTTCTCACTTGGCTTTTTAAGCTTGGTTTGAGACTTGTCTCAAGACTGGGCTTGTTCACCACGACCCGTCCCTTCAGACACAGTATCTAAGAGGTCACCGTGGTGTAAACTCCAGCAGGCTCTGGAGACAGTGGGCCACAGTGTCTCCTGTGTCTCACAGGCTCCAGCCTGCCTCTTCATACAGTCTGGGTGCATGCAAGCCAGAGCCAAACACACCCCAGCCCTGCAGGCTGTGAGCCCTGTCTGCAGCCCAAGCATAGGCAGCAGCGTGGACAGACAGCACAGGACTTACAGAGGACAGGACCTCTGGCATGGTGATGCATCTTCCCCAGTCCAGCTCACAGTGTGGTGCAACATGACCCGCGCTGCCCAGTTGCTGAGTTTGGCTGCACTCTGTTCTCCAGCACCATCATCAAACAGCACACGACAGTCGGGGTGTTTGCAGAAAGACTGCTGCTCAGTCTACCCAGTCTCAATAGATTAAATCCTTTAGGGTATATTCAGTTTACTTTGATTTGCATTGGAAGTCAAAGTTTATGTAGTGACTGAAACATTGGCTTGGTCTGTGACAAGTCTCTTGACATTTCACTTAGTCTAAAATCTCAGTTGTAGAGGAGTTTAAGCACTTTGGCAACTGGCAGGTCTCATGAGAGGTAGAGGTGAGGGGAGGAGAAGGAGGAGAGAGAAAATACTCCTTTTCTTTCAAGTATCTTCTTACCCAACTTGCATGCAGTTATCCGTAATGACCAGGAGCATGAATGTCCCTACTTATTAGAATAAGATGCACTTGACTTTTTGAGATAGGAATTCAGATTTTTTTTTAGCCGTTAACATATTTGTTTTCTCCTTTGCTCTTGAGTAAGCATGTTTCCTGTTTGAAAAGGAGCTGTTTCCTATGACAGTTGTATTTGCCATTGAAGAGTCAACATCACAAAAATAACCCAAAAAACATAACTGGTGTAATGATTGAGACAGAAAAATAAAAAGCTTGGCATTGTCTTAGCACCAACACACAGAGGACAACACATTTGCAGGTGAACTACATTTAGTTTCCCCCACACCATGTATGCGGCAATTTCTGCCCCAGATTCTGTTTCTTTTTTTACCATCAGCATGAGCAAACAACTTTCTTACTCTATCCTTATGTTCTGATTGTTGCCACCACCGGGATAATAATCCATACCAATATTTTTTTATTGTGAGAAGTGTTTAACTTGTGCAAAGAGCTTTGGCATCTTAGAGGAAAGGAAATTAAGAAGCAAAAAAGTATTTTATTGTCATTGTTATTGACTCATTTGAAAAGCAAACCTCAGCCTGACTAGACTCTGCTGAACAAACACCAACCCATGCTTCAGAGGTAGCAAAGCTCAAATCACTTAGAGAAACCACCTGCCTCTATGAACTTTGGGAACTGAATAAACTACTAAGATCCAAATTCCACCTTTGATTGTTAACAAGCCTAATAAAGTGATGAAAGGCTTCTTTTCCCTTGCTTAATTTAGTAAGGTGCAATTTTTTTAATGGTCAAGATTGTTCCCTTTCCAGGCCAGTTTTTCTATGTATGTCTTATAACATGATTTTTGAAAAGAAAATAAATGGAAGCAGCTAATCTTACTGATCTACTTGCTTAATAGTGTACCCAAAATAAGGAGCTGACTAGAGCGCCTTCTCATCAACTTTGGTGTGTCCAGTGATGTCTGGACTCATCTTTGTTTCTTGAGCCATGCTTTGCCCACAGGTAAGGCGTCTTCTGTTTGAAAAGAAGTGTGCAAAAGAGTTATTTCCCTCATTTCTAGCTCTCATTCCTCCACAGTTTTACACCAAAAAACCCCCAAAACCCCAGTTTCTGATTCTTTACCTTATTCTGATATAACAGCCAACAGATTGAAGAAAATTAGTGACTATTTATTGATTTTAATCATAACTTGAAATAGCCAAAGACCAGCTAGTTGACCCTAAGACCAGCCAGCAGACACCTACAGGATGGGAGCATGAGGTTCACCCTACAGCCAGCCTGTCCTGGCTCAGTGGGACTGAGCTGCTGCTCAGGCTGGGGAGGGGATGCACATGCATTGCACAAAGCAGAGAAAGGGGATGCATGCAAAACCTTTGAGAACTACTGGTTTACAACAAGTCCACTTACTTTGTGACCTATATTACATCTGACACTAGATATTCAAGATTAAATAAAATATGCCCATCAGTTGCTAGTCACAGACAACACTATCTAATGAAATGAGAGCAATAGTTCTCTTGATTTGTTTTGTCTATCAATAAGGCATTAGAGATCTATTACAGCCAAGGCATAAAGACTCAAACAGGTTCATCCTGCTACTTGCCGAATTGGATACTTGAGCCTGTTATCTAGTTTTGGCTTTTGCGTCTTGATGAGTGTGATCTATTTACTAATGGAGTTAAATGGAAGCAGAATTAGGTCTCTTAAATCAGGTTGACTATTGTGGCTTTCTACATCCCATTATCATATCAGTATTCACAGCCTGTACTTTAATTTCCAAATTCAGCTTGAAAGTATTTTAAACCCAGGAAGGGAAGTGTATCATGTATGGAGCATTCATATGTAGAAAGTATTTGTCCTAATTGATCTAGGTTAATTTTCTTTTTGCATGAAAAGTCATACTCAGAAGCAAGTGCAGGACTCATGGCTTTGCAGTAAATTACCCTGCTGTTTCTCAAAATAAAATCACTCAGCAGGTTTTATTTTGCTGATTGTAAAATACAAAATAACCCGTAGATAGGATGCTGATGAATGGAAAGACTTTACTATTGAAATGCTGGGCTTTGACTTAATTTATAAATAAAAAGCAGTTTAGGTTTTTTAGCAGCTGAAGTAAAAGACTTTCTTGTTCATTGTTCTCGGGTATGCCAAGAGAGGGATCACAAAAAGCAGTCTTTCAATAGCAAGTCTTGGCAGGGGTTTAAAGACTAACTGACAAGAGTTTGGAAGTGGGACCTTTATCAGCCCTGCAGGTAATACCACCCTTAGCAAATTACATGAGGAAATTTGCCAAGGCTGCAGGGTCTGCAGGTCATCTGGAGGAGTTGTTTGAAGCTTTATCTATTTAATTAAGAGATTCAGAATGCCCTTTTCACATATTAAAGCCCAATGAAAGGACATTATTAAAAGCAGATTTTCTGATAATGGATAGGCACAGGTGGCTTCCAGTGGTGAAAAGCATCTTGGAAATATTAAGAAAGTAAAACCAATTGGCCTACAGGTTTTGGGTTTGGAAGTATTTTATGGGTAATGTTGCCCTTTTGTGCATTCATCATGCACTGACACAATATTAATCACAGAGCAGCTGGAAAAAGTGCTCTTCAACACCTTCCTGCACCAAACCCCATCCAAGTTCAGCTTGTCTCACCTGTTTCATTGCACAAGACAGCTTTGAGATTGCTACACTTCCAGTCAGCAGCTATTGTCTAGGCTGATCAAATGAAATTCATATTCATTTTTAAAAGTCAGGCTTGAAATAGGAATTAAGATAAATAAGCAGGCCTGCTGATTTCCAACAGGCAAGGATGCTTAAGAGACCTAACCAAGAGAAAACTTTCTAGGCAGTAAATTCTGGAAGCAACTGATGGCTGTCACCAAATTAATCTTTGACCCAAAGGTAATCAGAGAACAAATCTGACATGCCACAAAATGAATATCAGATGGTACCAGCCCAAGGTGGGAGAAGGGGGACAGTGCTAGGGATGGAAGCAGGAAAGCCAAGAGATTTCTCCCATGTGTGCATATGGACTTTCAGCTCAATATCTGAGTTTGTGAGGGAGTCAAAGAGCCACGAAAAATTTTGACTGGACCTCTGGAGGTCTCTAGTCTGACCTCCCACTGAGAGAGGCCTATCGCCAGCAATGAATCAGGTCAACTGCAGCTTTATGTAGCTAAGTGGTGGTAACCTTCAAGGGTGGTGATTTGAACACCGCCCCAGGTAATCGACCCCAGTGCTGCACCAGCCTCCTGCTGAAAATGCTTTCCTTAATGCCCACCCTGGACCACCTGTGCTGCAGCTTGTTGCCCTTGTCCCTTGTTGTATCACCTACTGCAGCTAAGAATTTGGCTCCGTAGTCTTAGTAACTCCCCTCTAAGAACTTCTAGGTTGCTATAAGATCAGGCCTTCACCTCATTTTCATCAGATTAAACAAGCGCAGCTTCCTCAGCCCCTCCTTACAGGTCCTGTGCTTTGGATTCAAACATTTTGGAGTCCTCCATTGAACTTTCTCCTGTTTCTCTACACCTCCCTTCAACAGGAGGCTCAGCTTGCCTTGTCCATGACAGGAGCACAGCTGGCTACTGTTCACCCTGGCATCCACTAGAACTTCTTGGTCCTTTTCACCCGGGTGCCATTCAGCCTGCAACTGCCCAGACAGTTCTGATGCATCAGGTTATTCCACCCCAGCTCCAGAACTTGGCACTTCTCCCTGCTGAACTCCACAAGGCTGCAGTGTACCCAGTCAGCACATTTACGAAGGTGTCTCTGAGCTGAATTTCTGTCTTCCAATATCTCAGCCATGCTCCAGGTCTAGTGTCATCTCCAGTTTGCAGAAGGTATGCTCAGTGTCATTTTGCAGGTCACTGATAAAGACACTGTAAAATATGGGTCCCAATATCAACCTTCAGGGTACCCTGCTTGCAACAGGTTGCAAAGCAGGCACTAGCCACTGATCACTACCCTTTAGTGAGGAGGGGTTGCCACTGGATATACTGAATGTAGGTAATCACAAAGCTGGAAGCAGTACTGTCATAGGTGGCCACCTATGGTGGCTTTTAGCAGCAGGTTTGGGAAGTAGCTGTGATTTCAGCAGTTGCTCTACAGACACAAACCAAAACTCTGCAGTAGAGCTTGGTTGAAATGTGTGCTGAGGCTGGGCATTCTCCATTCCACATTAAACCACGATAAATGTACTGATGTAGAGGGAAATAACAGATAGCATGACCCCCAGCAACAGCTGTATTCTTCATTGCAGCAAAAATAACAGAGGGAGGTTGAATGGCACATTTCCTGTTGAGACAGATGGGTGGTAGAACACAGAGGACAGGACTGACATGGGATGCCTCTCAAACGTCTACCAGTGGGCATCAATGTCAGTCTGTCTGGCTGTTGTGTTAGAGACTGCCAGCAAAGAAGCAGGAAACAGAAATGAAACAGTAGAGACTGTAGTGACAGGAAGAATCTATACTTTTTCCACTTCACCAAAATTCTTCCTAATCCTACACTTCCCTGAGTATAAGCTATTGTAGCCCAAATATTGCTAACCCACTGAAGCAGCCCAAATAAAAAAAAGTTGCAACTCTCCAAAATGAAAGCAATGCCCATGGGGTTAGTTGCATTAATTACAAGTGCCTAAATGTCCTTCTGAAGATGTATTTTCATGGAAAATGGCTTTGATTAAATGTATTTCTTCCAAGAAAAATGTCTGCTATATCATAGATCATCTCCCATCTCCCTTGTTGCATTGCAAGTCTGATCCCATCACAACAGCTCATTTCCCCAGGGAAGAGTGTAATGCAACACAGGAAATACAGTGTGGCAGGAGAGTCCAAGCTGTAAAAGCAAAGGGGAATACAAGATTCATTTTCCAAGACAAATATTTTAGTTTCAGCCAAAAAATGTTATTTTTCACATTTCTCAAAAAAAAAAAAAAAAAAAGAGAGAGAGAGAATACTTTGGTATTTTCTGTGGGTATTATTTCTTTTTATTCCTTTTTATTAACTCTAGAATTAACTCTAATTCTATCATCATTAATTCTAGGAGTGTCCCTAAAAGTTTGCCAGGTTTTCATAAGCTTTAAGATATAGCACATGATAGGACTCAAAACTGTTTGCAGTAGAAAGATTTACTGAGGCAATTTATAAAGCCCTTCTATCTACCAGCTCTTGCTTGTCATCATTAATAAGAGCACTACCACCAGTCAAACACAGTATTACACCATTTATTGTATCACTTCTTACAGTGGAGTATAAAATAATTCATAGGGAAGCAGAGTTCTATTATCTAGAGCAGTTCCATTAGCATGCAAAGAGAAAAAAGAAAAAAAAGTAAACAAAGGACACCCAGGGTAATTGTAGTTCCTCGAGCAACATTGATTTTAAGAAGTATTTAACCACTGAGAAGTATTTAACCATTCACTAGGATTCACCTAGTGAATAAAGGCCTTCCTCTAGGAAGGAGTCACTAAGAAAAGTCTGAGCAGATGATTTCCAAGCTTGCTTTGAAGCTTTTTGGACATTTTGTCACAGATTACAAAGGATTTAGACTTGCCTTCCATGAACTGTAGAAAGACAAGCAGTAGCTGGAGCTCTGTAGCTGTTGTCCAGGGGTATTTGCCCATGCAAGTTACTCTTACTTTCTTAGTAGGGGAAAAAAACTCAACTGTTCAACTGTTTGTGAGTTTCTGACTGAGGACTTCACAGCAGTGTGATTGAAACTGCTTTTGGAGGCAGTGGTGGGATGGGCTCCTTTGGGAGAGAACTATGAGAAAACTTTTGAGAGATGGAGTGAGTGCTGGGGAAAGCCAAGGAGGTTCCCAGGGGTGAGGAGGGGAAAAAGAGTAGTAGTGAGCTGGCACGTGTGTGAGGACAGGGGGAAAGCTAGGATGGGTCAGTGACCGTGTCAGGGAAAGGCTCTGAGCTTGGTGGGAAGCTGGTCCGAAGTGGTCAGAGTGGCCCCAGGGAGTGTGGGGGCAGCTGGGGTATCCCCCTAGCTCCCCGCAGCATCCCTCTCCCCACCAGGCCCCAGCAGGCTCCATCACCCTCAGAGCACACTGCCCTGAGACCCACACATAAACACCCCACAGAGCTGTACTGGGCGATTTCCCAGTTAACAGGGAAACAACAAGCAGTGTGAAAACTTCAGCAAAGTGTTCACTACTTTGTTTCACTAAATAAGCCGTTCAGATACAGGGTGGGGTGGGGTGTGAGACAGGAACCCGAAGAGTGTCTGTCATAGAAAAAGCTGTCCTTAGTCAATTTTTGAAAAGAAGCATGGATTTGGACTGCAGGCACATCTGAAAATATTGTAGCCTGTTCCTGGAGCAGGGGTGCCAGAAGAGAGGGACACAAAATTTATCGAACAAACTGCATGCTGTGATTTGAGTTGGGAAGTTAATGCACCATGTACTCACTCATGCAGCTTCCCTCTCCCTCTCTAAATGCAGGGAAGCAAGACATCCCATGGCAGGCCACATACTACTTTGTTCTGAGCATTCCTCACAACATCATGCAAAGCTGAATTAATTCCTCCATGCAAACTGTTTCTGAGAGAGCTCAGCCAGTGATATTAATATTTTCCCTATTTATTATAACAATAGAATAAAGTGATTCTGGGTACTGAATTTCTATATAATAATTTCCATGATCTCACTAAGAAGCAGTCGAGTGACTAAGCCCATTGCCCAGGGTACTGAGAAGACCAGGCGGTGCAGATCAGGGTCCCCGTGTAGAACCAGAGAGCTCTGTCCCACAGGGGCAGTGGCCCCAGCGCGATGGTGCGTTTCTGCAGTGCTCTGCACCAGTGGGAAGCGTTAGCCCTGGCCTACAGGACGGACGCCAAGTGGCCATTTGGGCTGTCCTTGGACATGGCACGGAACTCCCTGGCTGCTTAGGTTGCCCCGTGCGGTCTTTGCCTCCTGTCCCCAACAGAGCGGTGTGGCAGGGCACCACCGAGCAGCTCTGCACTGCTCCCAAGGGGTGACGGGCTTTCAGTGGTGTGTGGAGTGCCCCAGTCAGCAAGAAGAGTTTGTAAGCTGGTTGTAAAGAATGTAAAGCACTTTTGGATTCTTCTGGATGAATGACAAATAAATGACAACAGTGAAGTTATTAACAGGCTGACATAACTGGCTCATTCAGACTCCCAGCTCTGCTCAGTATCGGCATGACCTCACCTCTGCTTGGGAGACAAGGTTTTTACTTATTGGTTGGCCAAATCTGAAAATTTAAAAAAAAAAAAAAAAGGCATTTTTCTGGCAAGAGGAATGAGCAATGACAGCAGTCTGGGCAGGGCAGTCCACTGGCCAGCTTTGTCAGCTCAGGAGGTGACTTCAGCTGGAATTAGCAGAGGGAATACCGCGCAGCAACCAGGCTGAGCAAACAAGAGCGACCGGCAGGCAGGGCACCAGCCTTCCCTCCTGGGAGAGGGGGCACAAACAGGGCTGTACGAGGTTTCTGTGCATGGGAATGGCTGACTGAACATCACGCTTGTCACCCTCTGGGAGCAATCGCACATGGTCTTCCAAGCAAAGGCGTGCTCAACGCAGGATGGGTTTCAAGCAAAGCATGGTGTGAGAGAGAACTAGTGTCTTGCTAATTTCCCTGATTTACAGCTACAGCTGCATTACTGTGCTTACATTTCATATGACAGGGTGTTATATCATGTGGCCTAGGAGATCACCAAAACAAACTCTACACAAAGAGCAAATAACTGGCTCGGCCTCGTGATAGCAATCGCCAAACTGAAGATAACTCATTCAATTCGAGGAAGGGGTGTTTCTTTTAAATTCCATGCCATGACAGCACAGGTGACAGCCTCATGGTCAATGAGCACCAAGCATTGATGCAAGTCCTTCGTCACATGTAACAGGCAGGAGATGCTCCTTGGTAGACATGTGGGAGACACAGGGGCAGTGTCTTCTCTGGGCAGAACCCTCCTGTGTGCAGCAGATGGTGGCTGTGGCAGAGCACTGATGAGGCACAGTGGCAGGGGTGCCTCTGCCTGTCAGGTCAGCCCATCCTGAACAAGCAAAAGTGCTTTGCCATCCTGTCTGAGCCCCTTTCTTGGGATACACAAGGAGACTGGGGATGCCAGACAAGAGAGACTTAAACTATGAAAACAGCAAGAGAAACTTTGAGTTCTGATAAGAGGCACTCAGGCTCCTCGTTTCAACCATGTCAGAAGGAATCAGGTACCCAAGTAGCTTTCCAAAGCTTGTACATACCCACCAAATGAGGAATTTTGTAATTTCAGGTTGTTACTACATTCTTCTGTAGTCAGCAACTAAACCCGGTTTAAAAATAGGAAGCGATTGCAGAGAGGCAAGGGGAACAAGATGAGTTTTCTGTTTGTTTTACGCAGAGAATTGGCAGTAGTTGTCTCTGCTGACTGCAGAACTGCATGTCATTCCCACATCCTCACCAGTCCTCTCCAGCCCAAACATCCCCATACCACTGCTTGCACTAGACCCATCTCTTCAGTAAATGGTATCAGCTACAAGTGAGGATTATTTTTCTAAGGTGCAATGCCACTTTCAGGAGTTTGACTGGAATCTCAACAGGAGAGCTCTCATTTTCTTTCTGTTACCTATTTTCGAAAGTATTGATGGCTCCATTGTTGATACTGTCTTTCTATTAGAGCTATATCATATAGCTATATATGAGCTATATCATATATATCATATATCATAATGCTGAAATCTGATTCATTTTCTCCATGCTACAGAGCTCATGGCTTAAAAAGCAAGGGAAAAATCCTTGCTTGAATAGATGATGAATGTCTTATTTACCCATCCTTGCTTACAGAGGTATTTTAATGGACAGGTCAGATAACTTGTTTCCCAAAACTAAGGCCTGACTGCTAATGTTGATTCCAATACAGTACTGAATCTTCTCCAGATTAAAGATCTTTCTTTTAAAATCAATTTATCTATTATTACCAAATTTAAAGGACACCACTCAGCTAGACGTTTGCACTTCTTCAAAGATCTATAATGTGAACAAAACTTGCCCATTGTTTCCTAAATGGCTTCCTGGATTTTTGCCTGGGATTAAGTGCATCAGATGACGTTGGGCCATCTGTGTTGTGCTTTGCTATTATTTTATTCTGAAAAGTAAATTAACAGAAGAAGGCATTATAGCGGTTGCATCTGTCCATTAAAGGCCATGCATTCAGCCAAAAAACAATGTCATTCAACTATTAGCATTATCTTATAAGACCTTCTTTCTCCCCAGAAAATACATAATGAGCATTAATAGTTCATTATTTGTTATGTGATTTGTCAGCCTTTGTTTAGGCTTGGAAAATTTATAGTGAAACATTTAAAATGTAAAATATGCTGACTGTCAATTCTTGACTTTGCTCTGGCTTGAGAGGACAATTATTTGTCTGGTCAGCCTCCATGCTTTCTTCGAATAAGAAAAGGACAATCTGTGAATTCATACATAGCTCCACTGTAATAAGCAGACAATTACATTCCAGGTTATCCAGGTTATTTCTGTTCAAATAAATACTTTCTATCTGACCTCGCTCCAAATAATGAGATTCTTTAAAATTCTGATAGTTATATTCTTTATGACTAATTACAAACACCTCCAGGCAACGTTCAGCTGTGTAAAACTTTTGCAAAAGTCCAAAATTGCAGTTGCAGTTTGTCAGAGTCCTAGTGCAGACCTCAGAGCAAACCCCTCCAAGTGTTGGTACTGAACTCACCCCCACACATGTGAGCATAATGCAATGATGTATAATCCATAACATGCATGGTGAATCTGAGCTGACCACAGCTATGATGGAGTGTGGGACAATCTGCCTAACTCCAGTCTCTTGCCACGTTACACAGGCCTTGAGCTGCTCTGGGGACTGTAACTGCAGGAAAAGACACCTTCCTTTCTCTCCTTGACTACAGCCACATCTGCAAAAACTTTCCATCCAGCTGATAATTTGGGGCACAAAGCTAGACTTGGGTAACTTCTGCAGCGTCTTCCTCTTCTGTCACAGATAGTTTTTCGAACTCCCCAAGGAGCGGGCTTTACTTTATTCTGTGTGCTTCTACTTTATTCTGTGAATTTTCTACTGGATGCTGTCACAAACATTTTTTCCTCACAATGGTTTAGCACTTGCAATGTCTTTAACTATGTTAAAATGAAATAATGAACTGAGGTGTTCTGACACTGCTTCCTAGACTTGGAGAAACACCAAAGAAGAACCAGATGATCCCAAATTCTGCTTCTAACTTGTCCTCTTCAATCTGAATATTTTTTATTGGCATAACCTTTCAAGAAGGTGTTTTGTCAGTCTAAAGGTTTGGCACACTGAGTGTCCCTCCAGTGCAGAGTATGAAAGCTCATTGAGGAACACAAAGCTATCTTAGGGTGCAGGAGGTGACTTATTTTGTTTCTGCAAAATAGCACTCCGCTGCCAGTCCTCCCTGGGAATCTTTTTCGTGTTTGAGAAACTGGTTGATCTCCAAAAGTACTGCCGACTGTGTTTCTTTGGACTTGACTTGGACTTTTACTGACTGCCATTTCATTTTGAGTTGTCAGCAGACTATGTCTGTGATTAATTCCCCTCATGGAAGGAAACACCATCACATTTTTGCAGATATCATTCCTGTTTCTGTGGGGGGTTTTGTGAAAAATGATATCAAGTGATCTCTTCCTGGCTGCATACTTCACATTGCAAGATGCTCTCTTACCTTTCAGGCTCAAGATTTTCCTGTCTCTTGACTTGTTCTGCCCTTGAGACAGGGCAATATGCCATGTGTGACAAGACAGCAACTGCAGGGACTCCCACTCTGCCCAGAAGTGACAGTACAGAGGTGGCATCTTATCTGTACTGGTAGCTTTTTCCCACATGCATTGAGTCCTGCCATGTTCTTTATTTGTACAAAACTATAAACCACTTCTTTCATCAGACTTTCCACAAATTCCTCTTTGTGCTTATCCTCACTTTATATTCTGTTAAGCAAACTTCATCCGGTGGCAGCATTGCCCAGGGGCCCTCAAAGAGGCTTTTGCACTTGCACAGGATCTGTTATCTCTTGGGTCCCCAGGAGCTAAAAAAAAAAAAAAGTTTTAACATGTTGATACCTTTCACATATTTTTAATTTCCATTTACATCAATAAGTCACACCCCTTACTAACAGAAGGATAAGAAGAATTCACAGTGGACTTAAAAGCTCAAGCTTTGTCATATATATTACACAGAGATCCATTTATATATACAATATATGTATAAATCATATATTTTCTAGAATAGAAATACATATAGTTTATTTATAGTTAATATAAATAAATAATGCATCACGATGAAAATATTCCAGGTAAAAAGAGTTCCTTCTCTGTCTCTCACTGAAGACAGGCAGAAGCTGTGCTTTGCCTGACATGTTTGTGTTCCCTACCTGATGGAGATTGAGCTATGGCAACTGCAAATAGGTTTCTAGCATCCTGTATTTCTGTACCTGAGAACTGAGCATTTTACAGAGACCAGTAGCAACTACACTTCATGATACAGCAGCCTAACTGGGAGTGATTTTAAGTTATTGACGCTTATGAAGCAAAGCTGTTTCATGTGGAAAAAGCTGAGGAACTGGGCAAGTAGCTTTGAAATTTGCTCCTGAGTGCCATGTATTCTCCTCTAAGATGAAATGAGCCGTTTAGAGGTTAGATGTCTCCTCTGTGGTAACTGCCTGGGCCTCCTCTGTAGCAAATAGAGACCTCAAAAAAACAGGTCATTGAACACAGCCAACTTGAAAATGGCTAAAATACGAGGAGATGCGATTCCTAAGTCTGAGCCGTTATGGTATTTTTGGTGGCCCCTAATGTGGTTTCTATGCATTTCCCACATTTGTCTGGCTCTAGCTCTATAATTCTCATTTTCCTCCACTCTGCTCTTTCTCATTTTTGTTCTTCCTGACACTTTCTGTTCCTTCTTCTTCATGGAGTTCCCTTGTTTCTCTTCTCCCAGAAACTGTCACGTTGCATAGCTGCACTCTTTGCCACCAGATGAATATCAGATACTCACCCCTGGCATCACTGAAGCTCCACTACAACTTGTCTTCTTTATACACAGCTGCACAGTTTTCCTGCTATAGAAGTAGCCATAGGCTCTTCAAAGAGAAATTACACATGATATAAGCCCTGGGTATAACAGGGAAAGTTGAGTAACACGGCCAAGATTCTGTGAGCTCTGTGATATTGCTGATATTTTTGTTTCAAAAACACAAACACTATCAGCAAGCTTCCTCTACCAGAACTCAGAAGAAACTCAAAACCACCCAAATTCTTGGTCACCATACATCTATCTACAAGGTTTGCATGGTAAGGTATGTAAAACCTGTAGCCTCACACCTCAGGGAGAGGAGTAAGACCTTCAACCCTTCCATTTGACTCAGGCGTTTATACAAAGTGTTGACGTACAAACATTTTCACATGAGAAATGGTGCCAGAGCCTCAGGAGGAGTCAGAGTACAAGCTGCAGTAGCATGAGCTGGAGTTTTGGTTATCTGTTTCAAACTTCCTGCTCTGAGGGGTGTTTTCATGCATCCCTCTCCCCGAGACTGCTTGGACATTGCAAGGTTGCTTTGACTTGCATCCTCTTATAACAAGCCTGGAAGCTGGCTCTGGATTACTGTCACAGTGGTGTATCCTAATCACAGCATTTGCCCTGCTTCATAGTCACAGGGTAATGTGCATCATCTGGGCACATGCAGAGACTTTTCCCATTGCCTTCAGCCCTTGAAAAGGGGGCAGCACTTATGGGTGGGTGAAGAAAAGGTTACATCCTACCATCTTCTCTGTCATTACAGTTATGCAAGACAACACATGTCACATCTTAGAGTACATTTCCATTAGGAAGCAGTCAAAGAGCTGAGGTGCTGAGATGCTCGGGAGTGCTACAGAGAGGTTTGTCCCTGGGCACTGTCCCTCCAAAGCAAGCAGCCCTGAGGAAGGAGCCACAAGTCCCTGGGAAACACAATGAGCACACCAGCTCTTCTGCAGAAATTACAGACAGACACATTCCCTCACGCACACAAGATTCCCTGACACCAGAGACATCCCAGAGGGTGTGGGGGCTGATAGCGTAGCCAACTCTCGTGACTTTATTGTGAATTTTGTAATGGTCAACGTTTATTTTGAAGTTCCTGAAGTCATAATTTCATAGACTTAGCAGTAACATCATCCTGGGAGCAGATGCACAGTGCACTGTCCACTATTTCCCTGAGTCCATTTCAGTGCTCTGCCTTTCTTTCTATGTTTTTTGTCTTTCCTCAAGCAATTCTACCTTTTGTCGTATTAAAGCATATATTGCCCAGATGGACCCACCTAACCAGTCAATCCACCTCATCTGCACACATGATCAGTTCCTCTCATTATTTACTGTGACACCCATGTTTGGGCACCTGCAGATTTCACCAGTCATAGCCACATCTGTTCCTTTCAACTGTAGGTGAAGGTACTGAATAACATTGGCCCAGGTACTGTCCCCAAAGGTTTGCCCACACAGTTCTTCTGTTCAGTGAGGATACAACACTTACAACCACTTCTTAAAACCTGTTAGTTCACCTGTCTAATACAGACTATGGCCATTTGACCTTGTATGTGAAAAGATACATAGATATATCTTCTCTTTAAACAAAAGCACACTTTTTTTTTTTTTTAATCCAAGGTGTTGCACAGGGGTCTACAAGCATGTGTTTCTGTGCATGTGGGAATAGTAATACAGCAGCATGGCTTTTTCAACCAGCACTGCCTCACATCTGGCTGAACCAGACAGGATCCAAAGATAACACCACTATTTGCACCCACCACTGCGACAGACCACCAGCTACCTTTATAAGATTACAGTCTCATCATCATAATAACTGTTGTGGGAAAGGGAGGTCTAAAAAACTTGTTAGCTTGTTGACTGGCATTAATTAGACTGTCTTCCTTTTCTGGTTGTTTCCCACATCTGCTTTCCAATGTCTGGCCTGTGTCTGTGTATGATTATGTGGGAACTGTAGCTTATATTTGAGATAAAATAAATATTTAGTCCTTGTAGTTTCAAGGCAAAAACTAAAACCCCAAAAGCTAATTAAAAATCCCAAAGTTTATAACCTGGTATAATCTTACAGCTTTCAAGTTGCTTTTGTGAATTTCTGGAGCCTGCTTCCATGAACCAGCTATAAAGTTTGCCTGGGGCTGAATAGTGGGAACAGCCAGAGAATGGCTGGGGAAGTGACCTTTAGCCCAGCAAGGCAATTTGGGGAAGGTCTCTGGGCTGCCCTCAGCCCTGGCTGAGGTGGCTCCCCACCTGTCTGGAAGGGTCAAAACTGAGGAAACAGCTCAGTACATAAACTTCAGATAGGAGTGCAGGCACAGATTGCAGGTCTGGGTGCAGATGTGCAGCATTGCAGGAGAGAGGAGGGACCGTGACAGCTCGGCCCTTCTGCCGCCTTGTCCACATGGCCACGGGCAGCACCCACCAGCAGGAAGGCTCCTCTGAACCTCTCAAACCCCTGCTTGCCAGCGTCTGCTAGTTAACTGTGCTCACACTGCGTGTAAATCCAGGGATTAGTGAATAAAAAATGACCTTTCTGCTGATTACCAAGGGGAGGGAATATGCAGTGAAATAGGAGAAGTGAAAATCCGTGCTGAAGGGACACTGGCTGCTGCTCCCGCAGTGGTGGCCACATGGTGAGCACGGTCCACACACCAATAGCAGCTGGGATCATGCCTGTGCACAGGACCTCTTTCAGCTTGCAGACCCCTCTCACCCTATGGAGTCACTGTACACCTGCATCAAAAGAGAGTTAGGAGGACTGAAAATATCTGGGACTGATCCTCGCCATGTGAACATATTAACTCCTTAAGTTAAATCATCAGCTCCAGGGAGTGAAATTTGTCACACCTCATATACCATTGTTACACATGAAACCTCTTGAAAAAAAAGTGAGCATCAAAGAGAAGAGGAAAGTGCTTTCTCTGGGGAGGCTCCCAGCTTATGGGAGTGAAGCACAAGGGAGAATTCACAGGAAACTTGGTTGGAACTTGAATCTCCTGTTGAATTTAAATGTGTGACAGTTCCTGTTTAAACAAAATTTATAGCCTTCAAGGAGCCACACTGAAAACTCAATCTTTGTGTTTTGTTACTACCCAAAACTCTGAACAGGCCTGGACTTCTCCTGTGGTACCTGTGGTACATGGAGAGGACAGGACTAAAGATGAATAAAAGATAAGGAGGAAAAAAGAAAGACTATGAGTTTTGGAATAGGCTAGTGAGCCACAGTGCAATCAAACATAGACTTGAGTGCATCTGATACCCAGTAGAATGTCTGCTCCCCAGTAACTTGGGGAATTCCTGTACCATGGCATGGTCTCCTTGAAAGGGAGCGCAACTCCTGTAGCAACCCACAAAGAGGGTGGATAAAATAAACAAATGCATGTATACAATCTATAGATTGGGTATGTTATACAAAAAGGCCAATTCGAGTGTCCTTTTAGAAAGCTCAGATATCCCAAAGAGACTGTCTTGCTTTCAGATTTTTTGGATATTCTTCTTGGGATTCATCAGAAAGCTGTTCAGTGGCAGGAACTGTTCAATGGCAGGAACTGTTCAATGTGGCCAGTTTCTGGAGTCAAGCAAAGCAATCATGGCACAAACTTTGGCCACTGAGTGAATTCAAGAACACCGTCTTTTCTTCATCTGAATTTCTTTTAAAGACAAGCCTACAGATTTTTTAAACTAGCTCTGACTGATCACCTCTAACACAGGTCCAACCCAAAACAAGGATCTGAGAAATACTAATGCAAACATCTGTACAACTAAGACTCCATACAGCTATGAAACTGCAGCTTTATGTGGAAAAGGTCATAGCGAGAAGAGATTCATTTCCCTTCCCAGATGCTACCCCATCTTCCATTCATAATCATCTCTCTTCAGTATAGGACATTTTTACATTATCTTTCTTTCTTGTTATTCTATTAAAAATCAAGAAGCAAAAAATCTTGTCTCCAGTTGCTATTCTGTTTTCACATCAATGAGCTCTGAAAAAATCCCTCACATTTTTGAAGCTGTAAAGTTAAAAACCGAAATAAAATTAATTGAGGTGAAACCTTTATGAAGTGAATTAATGTATGTGAAATTTCCTGTTGAGACTTACACTTACAAATGGAAAAGAGAGCTAGGTCTGGTTGCTCTCAAGAGCAAAACATTCAAGCTATCTTACTCATTTACTCAACTTTCCAGCTGGTTTGTGTTGCAAAATAATAGCTAAGTACTGTAAATGAAGTAAGGAAAATTGCTTCTGTGGCCACATGCAATACTTTTGGAGAAATGCAAACAGAAAGAGAAGAAATATAGGAAGTCTGTACAGGAAATGTTTGCTTAAAATAGTACTTAGCTACTTCTTTGCTTGCAGAATTTGGATATTGCTATATTTCCTATGCTCTCTCAAGCAAGAAGCTGTGTGTTTGTAGAAAACACTGACCCCAGTAAGCATAAGTTCTATCGTTGGGAGACCAGGGAACAATTGGGGTAAGTGTAAGATGTCAAGGGAAACAAAGGACACATCGTTGCCTTATCTGCATGGGAAAAAATAAACCAATAGTCATTATGAGACTGCCACATAAAATAGATCTTCACATTCTGTCAGCAGAAGCCAAGTAGACCAGTCCCACACCACTGTCTAGTTTTGCTCCTAACTTGCCATGTATTGCCACTTGGCTTGGCTCCTGACCAGCCCATTCAGCACTTTGAAAGTGCTTAAACTCACAAGAAAGATCAGGAGCTATTTGCCTAACATTGTTCTTATCCACATTGCTGTGTTCTGATTCCATGAAACTAAGTTTCTTTATTACTGTTTATAATGTTCCTGCTTTTCTAGTATTTGGACAAACATTTCAAAGCAGAAGTCTTATGTGAAAAAAAGAAAAAATATTTTTGTTTAGCATTTTCTAGTTCTGCTTGTTTGGAGTAGGATTAGCTGTAAGTACAATTGGTCCATATTCTGCACGGTACTACCTGCTTGGGTTTTGCACTGAAAAGAGAGTGTTTCTTGCATAGAAGAGGTCACTCTTGAACTTCAAGGGCTTTTGTAATGTTCCACCTCCATAGATCTACTTCCAGCTCTTTCAGCTTGTTTTAATTGCCCCTGCCATGGAAATCCAACCTGGTCAAGTGCATGAGGACATGTGCAGGAATTGAGAGGTATTTTGATGTATATCATTAAAATAGACCCTGCAACTTCAAAGCAAGTAATTTCAAGGGCCTTACAATGCAAGGCACATATTGGGGTCCATTGGGAAAGCAGATGTGCAGAGACAGTGCAGAGGAATAATCTGACCATGGAAATAAGAGAAAGATCCAGGAACGAACCTGCAGGCTCTGAACTCCAATCCAGTGCACCCTGCATCAGACCAGGTGCTTCTTTACTTTGAATGGCCCTAAAAGGTACTCAAAGCAGTGATACTTCTCATACTGTCCTGGGAAAATTGGCTCGTTTTTATTAAGTACAAGGTTATTAATAACCAAATGGCAAAGCAGAGCACTCGGGAGGCAGTCAGCTGGTAATTGGTCTCTGTACCAGATACACATTCTGAGAGCGCTAAAATGCCCGATCCCCACAGTGTCCCTGTTCCTGTTCAGTGTACAGGAAGGACCATGCTCCATGTCCCACTGCTACAGCGTATGGCCCTATGGCACAGAGGTGTCCCCGACAGTGTCCAGCTGCTGCTCTGACCACAGGCTTTTCATTCCCTGCTGTGGTGCTCACAACGTCACCTCAATGCACAAGTGTGAAGCCATTCACCTTCAACACACTATGAGAAAGTGGCACGATCTCTTTCTCGTGTTTGGGCTACTGAGGTCCACTGGGGCAGGCTGGGGTCAGTAACATGCAGACACAAAGGCAGCTCCCAACACCTTTGGCTGCTGCAGCATCTACTATGGCTTCCTGCAAATCAGACCCAGATGTCTCAGAAAATAGACACCAGAGAACGAGGAACCCATAGACGGTTTCTACCTGTTTTAAGTGATTTTCCAAGCAACTAAAGTGCTGTGGCATGAGCAGAGACAGAATCCATTTCTCCAGGGCAAAATTTAAACCACATTCATCATGAGGCCATCTCTTCTCTTCTGCATTTCTGTGCAATGCAAGCTTTCAAGAGAAGTGCTGGTGGGTCTTCTGGGATGGTGGTACCTCGCCCTTTTGGCCAAATCTCCCAACAGGTTTCTTTGCCCAGTGGATATCTTCAGCCACAAAGACTGCCATCAGATCTCCTTTGCTTCTTTCACATCCAGCACTGCCTCTCCATGCCCAACTTTTTTAATAGAAAAGTTGTCCAAACTCATCTGGCCTTCTAGGTCTGTGCCCTTTTCCCCAAATCTCCTAACAAGGGGGGCCTTTATTTCTAGGCTTGACCCCAACATACTGTGGCTGTAAATGCAGTCTTTCCAAAATCTTTCCCATAGCAGCGGTTGTAATTAGCACTACTCAATCACTGTCCATCATCTGCACTGAACAGGAGGGGACCATACCATCAATCAGTAGTGCTCAGACACTGTCATAACACACATGAAGGGGGCTGAACTACAGTTCTGCTACTGTTTCTTAGCTTTTGAGCACTTCTACAGCACTTCTTGCTGTAATCATAGAATCACAGAATCATTTTGGTTGGAAGAGACTCTTAAGGTCATCATGTCAGACCATAACCTAACTCTGGCACTAAACCATGTCCCTAAGAGCCTCATCTATATGTCTTTTAAATACCTCTGGGGATGGTGACTCAACCACTTCTGTGGGCAGCCTGTTAATGCATGCACACACTCAGGTTTTAAGAGCTATGTATAGGAGTTTGACATCTTTCATCCATCAGAGTGGACGCAAGGAGCTCTGGCTCAGATGTGATCCCTGACAGAAGCCCTGCCGATGTCCATGGGCAGTAGGATTGCTAAAGCCATCTCTGCTTTGAAAATAATATCCAGACTGTGTGTACTGCTCACCCATCACCCCCACAGTTAGCCCGCCGGAAAGGTTTTGTCTGATGTGACCTTGCCTAACCATGTTGTCCTGCTGCCTTTAAATGCTGCACTCTCTGCTTCGTTCTTACTGTTGCTATCACAGCATCGCTGGGCTTCAGCAGAGATTAGTGTTTCATTGTGCAGGGTGCTGCTCTGCCACGGAGGAGGAGAGATGTCTGCTACTGAACACTTACGTCTAAATCAACTGGACAGAGAAAGGGGTCCAGAAAGGGTGCACTGCTGTCTCTCTTCAGCAGCAGAAGAAATACAAGCACAGACACTGTCATAAAATCACATTGGAGGTCTGTAGTGGACACAGATTTGTACCCCCAGATTTCCTCACACCATTTTACCATGAGACCGTCCTTTTATTGTTTGTTCTCAATCTAGAAACAACGATTTGGGGAAGTCTTTTCTGATCCCCAAAATACAGTTGTTACGTGTGATTTAATACCAACTTTTGAAAACAGGCTTGCACTGTTGTCCTGCTAAAGCACCTTTCTTGCATACTTCAGATTCTTGCGTGCTTGTGCCTGTCACCTTTTATATAAAACATGCACAACTTTCAAATGTGATGTAGAGCTCAGCTGCAGCCTCTGCAGAGATCTCTGCAGAGATCAGGCTGACCCTGAGACAGTGCTCTGATTAGTCTGATTGCCTAGAGGCCTCCAGCAGCCTACAGGGAACAGGCCACAGTACGTTGCTATTTTTTTTTTCCTCTCTAAATAGCAGTTTGAACTCAATAGAACCAGAATAATTAGGCTGGAAGTAACTATTTGTAAAGAAGCATCATTTTAATTTAGAAAAGCAAAATTTAAAAGAAAAGGTCAAAAATTACATTCAGTGCATTTTTTGGAAAGTATACTAACTCCTATCTCTTTTTCACATAAAAGTTGTCTTCAAAAAGCCATGATATTCCTCCCAAACATGGAACTGCATGTTTTTATTTGAGTGGCTATAGCACAGCTGTAGGCTGTGCTCTGTTTTGTGAACTGAAAACAAAATCTGGTCCCTTGCTTTCATGAATCTATTATAAGTGGCTTGAAATGCCATAAAAAGAATCAAGTTTTGACACACTAAAAACTTTACTGTCTTTGATAACCAGGATGTAAAAGGATTATCAGATTATGTATGGATTAGCAGGTCTTGAGATTTTATCATGAGTCCCATTATACTTCATCATTCTTTTTCTGAAAGTCTCTAATGCCAAATCTTGTAAACAGATAGACTTTGCAGCTTTCATTACAAAGAAAAAATATATTTTTCCCTTATTGTTGTGGAAGGGGAAAAAGGCAGAAAACATTTCCTTAGTTGCTTTTAATGGTATCTAGAATGTAACTAAAAAAACCCCATAGCTTTGAATTTTCTTTTTAAGACAGTCTATTGATATATTGAAAACTGACTCCTCTCTTTAAGCTGGCTGTGGTTAGCAACTCTACAATCCATTTATGCCACAAATGCACAAAAATAATGGCAAAACAGAAAAACCTGGAGAAAATGTTCAGCTTTACCCAGTCAGTGCCCTGAGAAGCTGCAATTCTTGTGGAAGTGTCATGTGCTTATAGGCCTGGCAGTGGAAACATATTTGAACCACTTGACTTGACATTGGGACGGCTTCCCTTTCTCAGCTGGTGAGATATGGTCCCTATGGGCTGAGCTCTCATCCAACCTTCCTTCCTCCTCCTCCCTGTGTCAGGTACGTGGGGAGGCATAAATCATTTGCAGGGTTCACTATGGGCTAAGAAGGCTGAGGATCACTGCATTGAGGACGGTCATGGTCATTCATTGATCTGATCCATATGTTGTTCTGTGTCCAAGGTCAGGAACCATGGCCTGATTTCCTTCTGCCTGCTGTTTACCACAGGCAAAAATAAGCTCTGCAATGTGCACCTTTCATTTGGCTTCTCCTTAGCCTTTCCCAGAGGAGCCCATAAAAACCATTATCATGTCCTTTTGTGGAATGATTGTCACTTTTAACTCTTTCACTGGCAGTAGCTTGGTGCTGATGAATGAGTCATCCTAACTCTGTCAGGTCAAACGTTCCTTCTACACATTGATGGAGTTTGGAAAGGTTATGCCCGAGAGTATCGTGCCACCGCCTGTACATGAGTGCTGGCTACATAGCAACAAGTTGCAAAACATAATTGCACTATTTAAGTGTGTTAAGTGATTAGGGCAAGCAAGGATCTGGTCCTGTGTGCTGTTTCTATGCTGTTCTGCTTATCATTTCTGAGATCTGTAGCACCAGAAAATATGATACCTCAAGTCTGTAATTTTCAAACTTAAAAATTATTTCCTTGGATTGGTGACCAAACCAATTTTTATGACATGTCATTTCAGTAAGGACATTGCTTTATTTCACAGAAGGGTTTCCCATAGATAATAGTTGTTAGTTGGCTGAGTTGGAATCTGACAGGATTAAGGAAATCTAAACTGACAGCTGGTTTTGTGCAAGGAAGCATAATGTGGCTGTTGTTACAAGAGGCAATGTGGGATGTTTGTGCACAAATGCATGACAAGAGGGCTTGCTGTTAGCTGTATATGTAAGTGCAGCTTAGCTGTTAAAGCAGCACATCAGGGCTAAATGCCTTGCAGAGAAAACTTCATGTGACGTTTTCATCATGCACGGTTTGTGGTCATAAATACAATTATGTTTTTACTTCACTATAGTTGTCAGAAACAGATGTTTGAATTCTGGTCAAAACAAAAAGGGCTTATCTTGCCAATTACCTTAAAGAGAAGCCAGGTCAGCTCACCACTAAAGACTGAGGATCCATAGCTAGAGGAACAGATTGCTTCTCCAGATAACAACCCAGTTGGTAGGTATTCGTGACTGATACAGCAGAAGTGGTGTGTCCTATCAGAAACAGCACCTCGGATGCTCATGTTTCCTTCCCAGCTCCTAGGTTTTACTTCTCTGAGTAAACTGCTAAGCACAGACATTTAAAAACAAATGCAGTTTCAATGGGACCGCACAGCCCAGTGCTCAGAGGCACCGCTGCCACTTCTGCTGAGCTCAACAAGCACTGAGGCAGCTACTGGTGCTGAAGGTGCCTGTCTGGAAACGCTAAGCATTTCTAGAGGTTTTTTCAGTCAGGGGAGATTTTACGGTATCAAGTGAGCTCACAGCAGAAAAATCTTATTATAGAACTGGATTTATCGTAGCTCTGTGTACAATCACAGGCTGAGCTTCAGCACATTTTGCACAGGCTTCACACTACCGCAACTCTGACAAATACACCAAAGTAACATTTAATTTCCATCAGTGTCAGTGAGGACATAGCTGAGCATCTGATTTACAAAGTGCTCAGCACAATGCTAATAATGTTTTAGTGGCGCTGATAAGAGTGAGGCATTAATGTACTCACACGGGACTGAAACTTGTCATTATTGGCTAAAATAAAAATGGGAATAGTGTTCAGAAGAGTTTAAAGCAGAGGGATAGGATGAAGGTGTGATGGTGATATACACTGGAACCATAGGAGCTGGTGACTGGCATAAAACATGGTGCTGCTGAGCAGGGCAGAGTGCAGAGAAAGCATCAGGTGCTCCTTTGCCCGTGAATGCTGCGAATCTTCAGTGCACTTTGCAATACTGTGGCATGTGGAAGATGCAGCTTCCTGGCTGGGTGACCAAGTCTGAAAGAAGGTATCCAGAGCCTTGGGTGCAGACTGAAGCCCAGGTGGCCTTAGGTGTGCAATTTGCAGCTCCCAAGCCCCAGGGCATGCTGCCCTGAAAACAGCGCTGTTGCTGAGCATGGAGCATCAGGTACACCATGCTGGGCTTGTGCAAATGAAGGACAGAGCTGGTGTCATGAAACCTGAGACCAACCTTCCCATGCAAATGAGATAGAATAAACTGCTGCAGTTCCATGCAGAAAGACCCCAACATACCCTCACACACCATAGTCGGATATGCCCACAGGGACATTGTCCCAGGAGATTTAATCTCAGGACTTCCACATTCAGCCATCCTGGGGAAGCAGTTTTATTCCAGGATGGGAAAACAGGGGAGTATGTGTCCCACTTTGTCTTACAGTCCCAGTGTTGGAGGCAACTCTATGCCCCCTCAGCCATGCCCTGCAACAAGATCCTTTCTGGGGATACATGAGACAGTTTGGCTGTAAGGTTTTGGGTTTATGCTACTGTTTGGGTTAGAGATATAACACTAATCACTTTCACGCTAGCTAGCATAAACTTGGGAGTAAAGAAGATTGGAACAAACAAGAAAGTCCAAAAACTAAGAGGCAGATCTGTTTGATATAAACCTCTTTGTATCATGCAGGTCCCTCAGAGTTGTGTTTTCTTCCTTAGTGGTTAGTGGATCCCTTATTTGGAATACAATATACTTGTTGTACTGAGCTTGCTAGAAAACAAGTTCTAGTCTTTTCCTGTGGAAATATTCTCCTTCCGAACTGCTACACTTCTATGCAAAAGCAGGCTGTTCACTAACTCCACTCATTAACTCAAGTCAGCATCTGACCACAGTTAATACAGCTGTTTCACACACACACACGAAGACCAGTTTATCTTATTTTTTATACTAATTTTGATAGTAAAATGTGCATAGATTACTATTACATGGATATGTTCTCTATTTGTTGAAGTAAGAGACAAAACAGCAAATCTCTGACCTTAACACTTAACTCTGAGTGCAGAAAGTGTGCTAAAAGCTTATTTAAATGGTACAACTGCTGAAGAAATGTAACTGGACTTGTTACGTTCAAAATGAAATCTTACTGATATTTTCACAACTAAGCCTTCGTAAAGCATTTTTGAGCATGGGTCTTTGAAAATTGCAGAGCTGCTTCTTGCTTTCTAATGTAGTCAAGAAACCATCCAGACTTGCCACAAATGTCAACAAGCACCAGGAATTCCTGTAGAAGCTGGAAAGACCCATCATCAAGTTTTGTTTCCTGAATAAACAGACTGTGTGAGAACCAGGATATAATTTTAAGGATGACAGCAACCCTCTGCTCCATGGGCCTGACTGAACACATTTTAATTAGAAAACACCAGTTCACTGGAACTGATTAATCCTACATGTTTTCTTGTTTCCTGCTGGTCACGTTCACCTTCAGGAATTCCCACCCAGACTTTGGCGGGGAGCAGAGATGCAGCCTGGGCTCGCGTGGCATCTGAAGGCCCACGCTGTACCACCACATTGGGCGTCACAGCACCCGGCTGCCCCGCGAGGAACCACTGGTTCATCAGCTCCAGAGCTGCGCAGTGATGTCCACTGCCCATCCCTGGCACATACAGTTGTTTTGAAGCCCGCCTGTTTTCCCTCTGCATCCCTTGAGATGATGTTCCAATAGGCAGATACTTCTGCCTATCTGCTAGTTTCTATTTTCTCTGGATTTACCTTTGAATCGTTAGGATAAATTTGCCTTTTCATTACAGATCCTGCTGGAATCAAATATTTTCTCCCACTGCAGTCAATTATAGATGAGGATCAAGTTCCTTCTCTATTTTGTCTCCAACACACAAAAGCTGTGTAAGACTTTCTAGTCTTGTATAGCTGGACCTCAGTCTGAGTGTGAAAAACAGGCACTTAAAGACCTTTACTCTTAGGTACACTAAGGATTTAAAACATGAAAAATGTACAATAAAATTAGACACTATTTTTTTTAAGACTGTTGATTGCAGCTCAAGTGGGTATATTCTATAGGTACCTAGGAAGAGGGCACACCTATTATAGATTGCAATTTATATTATTTATATCTATTTTATGACCTTTTTTATGAGTAGATGTAAATGAGTATTCAGCAAAGATGTAACAGGAAAGACAGTTCTAAAAATTATTTATTTGCCTGAGAAGACCAAAAGATTAGGAACAAATTCCTAACACTGAAAAATGCTATTTGGCTGACTTAAACTTCAAAGCACAAAACTGGTTTAATGTCAGAACAGAAATAGTTTAGCAATAACTTGAAACTTAACAGGTTTTGGTATTGGAAGGAATATCTTAAAACATTAGGTGACTTAGGGCAAAGATGGTCCTTCCGTGTTGAAAACAGCTTCCCAGAATATTGTTGTAGTGGTATTTCTTTTAAATTAGTATAACACTCAATGACTCAGGAACAATTGTGCCACTCTGTCCTGTGCACAGCATAACTAAACGAAGTGAGAGATTTCGCAACAAGCAGCCGGCCGGTGTAAGGAAGGCAGCAACAAGGGAGGTGGCAGCAGCAAGAGGATGGTGGGAAGGAAGAGAAGGGCAATAGCATTGTATTTTTGAAAAATTTAGGTTTGAAGTAGAGGCCTGTCTATCTAAAATTAGTGAAGATTCTCCATACTGTCAGCCAAATTTAGCATTATTGGAGGACTAACCTGAAGGTTTCTGATTCCCTCAGATATATTATAGAAAGGAACAGAGTGATTTCCTGAAGGTGTTGTCAGAGGGTGTGATATCCTTCTACTAATCTACTGAATAATGCTGAAAAAGTCACTTTATCTTCCTCTTTCCCTTGTCCAGCAAGATTTTGGAGGGTCGCCATGGCAGAGGTTGCCACTATTTGCATGAGCTCAGGTGAGATCCCCAGGCATCCTGCAACACGAAATAGAGCGGTAACCCCTCCTCAGCCCTCAGGAAGGACAGAACAGTTCCTGAGCAGGCAGCAGCCACATCCCCTGCTTCTGTGTTTTGACAGATAAAGCATCCTTGGCTCTCAAACCCCATCTCGCACCGGGGTGCTGCCCGCTCCCCGCACCCGCCGGGTGCTCCCAGAGAGGCTGCGCTGGGAGGCCCTGACCCCTTGTGGTCAAGAAAGCGCCCATACCCCTTCTCCAAGGGGGGAAAGGGAGGAAAGTGGAAGAGCTGTGTGAACCCTGGTGCAGTTCTGGGTAAATTCTGACAACTTGCCTAATGTCTTCCACTTTCCCCAGGGAATATCGTGTTGGGCACTGGAACAACCGTGTCGCGCCTCCATGGGCATCCAGTAGTTCCTGTGGCTGCGTTTCCATCAACGTGTTATTTCAGAAGTGTGACTTAGCAGGACCCATCCTGCAAGAATTATCCCTTTTCAGCTGCAGAGAGTTTTATCAAACTTTAAATGCTGGGCTGAAATTTTCCATGCTGTGGACCTTACCTTGCCCTGGACAATTTTTACTCCTAAAAGTCTCCTCTGAGGAAAACTAATATTTTGACTGTATTAAAAAATAATTCTGCTGTGACTGAATGTTCTCTGGAAACTCCAGAAAGGTAGGAAGAGCGTCACTTGAAATTTTGCTGAGGTAAGGCAACAGTGCCCTGCATGAAGCCTGTGACTTTCTGGCAAATCTATAGACCTCTCAAATTGACAGTTTCTCCATGTTTGGTAGATTCTCATATGTCTCAGCACATTTTCTACTGAAGATTTTGCCCACTACCCTGCATGACATAGCCTGAAGCCCTACAGGCTTTTCCTTCTGGTTTTAATCCCAGATCCCTGGGTAATATCACGTCTCTCTAAGTCCCACCTTGAGAGATAGGTGACAAAATTAAGGGCTGGATGTAGAAATTGTCTAGATGAGTGAAGAAGGTTGAAGACAGATGAAGAGTGACAACATGGAAGGGTCACATTGGGAAGGAACAGCGTGTGCTCATGTCCCTTCCCCTTCAGGGTCAGAGCCAGAACAGGGACTCCCCACACTCCCATGGCTCGTGGTCAGCAAATGTCTCTGTCAGCCTTAGGCAAGGCATTGCTGGTCCATGACCCTCCTCTAGACCCTCATCTACACCAAGCAGCTGAGGATGAAAAATTGTCCCTGGAGATTTGGGCTGGCCTGGTTTCAGTGAAAAAGCTGTGTACACCAAAAGGCCAGGGCCATGAGACTTACATTACCTACCCTGGTAGTATGTGACAGTAATGCCACACCGAATAATAGTATTTCTACATGTTTTTTTTTCAATTTGTTTGCCCAGAACCCTGGGAAGTTTTACATACAGAGTTGCACTAGAAGAACAGGTTAAATATGCAAAACCTGAGATGCCCAAACAACCTATGAGACCTTAACCCCTTTTGTTCCAAAATCCCACCTTGGCACAGGATAGAGTCCTCAAATACTGACCACATACAGTTTTCCCACAGGACACCAGGAGCCTAGTCAGGCTCAGGTCTAGAGTCACTCTGGAGAAACTGAGCTTCCCTTGTCTCTGCCATAAAGTTGTATCACTTTAGCTTAACATCTTCCAGATGGTCTGATTTTCAGTGCCTGGCTTGAGTATTCACAGCTGTATTGACATTGCTGTAGCTCTGAGCACTGTGTAAAGCTGAACACAGTGATAAAGCACATCCCTAGTGCCTTGAAACTAGGACTTCACAGCAGTGGTCAATCTTCATTCCTGCTTGTAAGGGTTACACCTGCAACTTCCTTCCTCTTTTGACACTTGGAAAAGACACTTAATTTCTGCAAGTCAAGAAGGGTTACGGAGCTGTAAAATGACAATGGCACTTTATATAAGAATGGAGATCCAGCAAAGTTATTAGCTTGGCTTTTATTTCTGCTGCAATATATTGCATATTTGAGATTAATGAAAAATAATCCATGATAAGATTTCAGTTGAGATAAACAGAGGAAAACACAATTTGTCCTGACCTCCTTTAGCATAAAAGAATCCATACCTATCCGAGCAACCCTTTTATGTGGTAGATGGAGCGAATAACCCAGAATATACATGAAATATATGTACTGAGTTCATAGCTAAGAAAAGTGTAGTGTAATGAGAACTGCCCATACACAGAGATCAAAGTTAACATATTGGACAAAAACATAAAGGAAATTATCCCTACCCTGTGTTCTGCCAAGCCACTAGATTAAAGTACGCTATTATGCCAGGAGTGTTTGATTTGAAAGACTTTGTTATTAAGAAGTTAATGCTCAACCGCAGTAGATACTGGTACAATGAATCATGCTACTTTCCTACAAAGCTTCTGCAAGTTACTTGCATTCCTAAATTATCCTTCAGGGACATAAACAAAGGCAATGAATGAAAACCAGACCACAATCAAGCTCACAAGAAGAATTTATTGATAGATTAAAATAAGCACCTTCCTGTACAGTAGTGGTGTGCAATGTGCATGCATCTATATGCATTGCAGTGTGCAATGCATGCTTGAGCAGTACATCAGGAAAGATATACACTAAAACACCGCAAGGATTGACTGACAGTACACCCCCACACTGACAATCTGGCTGAATTTTCTTTCTGGAAAAGCTCCTAGACCTAGAAAGGTGTATATGTTTTCATTGTGTAAAAGACATAAGCCAACATCTTGAGGAATTTGTGTTTGCCTTGTGTTGATTACAGAACAGAAGAGCTATTTGTGCTGTGGGACCTATACAAAACTGTATATCCAAGAGCATCTCTACTTGCGGAAGCCCAGTTACCAAGTTTGTGTATACAAGTATGCACACCATTCACCAAACACCTGCACTTCTCAGAAATTTAATTAGCAAATGTCCATGCAGTCATAATCCATTCAATATTGTCATGACTGAGCTTGACATGTCCTACATAAATGTCTGCCTTTCATGTTGAAAATGTAGCTGGTAGTGTCCTTCAAATATGGTGAGCAATTTCTAAATAAGGAAGCAAAATTAAGCCCTTGGCATTATTTAGATTATAAGGGGGGGTTGAACATAGGGAGAAATCTTTATGATATTTTACTGCATATGGATAACTCTTATAGTCAGTTGAGGTCTATGTGTGACATGATTCCCAGCACTGAAATACCCCTGAGAGAAGGTTACAATTAATCATCAACTTTTGTGTTACCACCCAGCAAGATTTTTATTTTTTCATGCTGAGAGACTTAAGAGAGAGAAAACAGAGCTTGAAAAGACTGTGTCCAGACATACTTGCTTAATTTGGCTTTGAATTTGCTCATGCTTCAAAAATTATTCTGAACATCTGGCTTCTTTGTCAATCAGAGAGAGCATGTTTTATTCCCTTGACTTTTTGGTAAGAAAGAATGACTGTATTGTAGTCCACCATTTGATGAGAATCCACTGTAACAGTAACAGTTTGCAGGAACTGAACATGACATCATGCTGCTCATGATACGCCTGTGTGTGCGTGTGTGTGTGATGCTCACAAAAGCAATTATTTTCCCAAAGGATTTGAAACCACACAGAAACCCATCACCACAGGCAGCCAGGAGTGCAGCACCTGCTTAGCATCATGACGGTCAACTCAACCCAGCCAGGCCCTTACAGGTAGGAAGAGCGATTTACCCAGATGAGAAGCATCTTTAGTGATGTTCAAATGATCATAAAGATCAGAGGTGATCAAGACTTTGCTTCCTGACATGTCAGTCTCTGCTCCACTCCTATCCAAACAATCATCCTCAGGTTTGCCTCCCTTGATTTCCTGCCCATGGTATATGTAGCCATTTTTTATGGTGGAGAGAGAACTTTGAAGCCCCATGGAGACTTTGAGCCAGTTCAACTGAACAGCAAACAGGCAGAGAGATCAGAAGCTTCTCCATGCTCCCTTTGTACTCATCAGAGATGTCTCCATCACCACCTCTTTGGTCATGGCCACACTTAGGAAGAAGAAGAGCAGAATGTAGCTGTCTCTTGCGACATCCAGCTGGAGCAGTGGCTCCTGGTAAGTGATGGCATACAACAAAAAACAGAGCAAAGTTAGGACATTTCATTTCGCATTATCCATTCCAGTATCAGACTGGGGAGCTGCTGCTTTTCCCTTTCTGATCAGGGTGGAGAACAGCTCCATCACTCCACAGACTCTAAATCATCAGCATCATTGCAATGAGGAAAGTAAACTGTGGTACAAGGGCCCTCTGTGTGCCAGACAGCTGATGTGCAGATAAGGGTTTGGGGCTTGGTTTTTAAGGAGTTTTATTAAATACCTATTAAAATGAAGTAACAGGGGACTTTGAACATCTACTGTTTAATCAAAATGGTGGGAACTAAATTTCATCCAAAAAACCCACCTCCCAGTCATTACTTTCTCCACAGAATCTAAGTAAATTATAACAGCAAGTAAGGTAGCTAGTCTACACTAGAGCCTAAAATGGTCTGTGGAATGGCTCTTCAGAAATGTATCTATTTTATGATCAGTAAAATCAATAGGAGAAGACTTTAAACAGGACTGGTTTGGTTTTATGCAGCATGCATAAAAGCAATACTCCAGCAGACTTGTAGAATAACCCAAACCAGCCCTTGAGTACCAGAGATGCTGGGGCTGCCACTCCTCACTTGTTAATGATGAATACAAGACCTTTAATTATCACCCACATTGGACAAGACTCTTTGCTGCGGACGAGAAAAAAAATACAAGACTAGTGTCAAAACACTGATGGTTTCTGCTGACATCCTCCATCCGGGAGCTGCTCCATCCCCCAGCTCTCCTGGTCTCCATGAACCGGACCTGTCCTGTCCTGTAACAGCACCAGTGCCAGGACCCTGTGCAAACCCTGCAGCCCAGCACAGCTCAGGGCCACGGGGACTGGGGAGGCATCTTTCCAAGGTCGCTCCCCCCGCTGCTGAGGACACTGTGGCAGGAGGGCAGGGCTGAGCCCGCAGCACCTGTCCCGCTGGTGCTGGGACCAGGATGCCCAGGGTGGACAGAAAACAAGGGGAGAGAGGGGAGGGAGAAAGAGCCCAGCGGGGCTGGCACCATCTGCAAAAAGGCCACGAGGTCATGCAACGAGCTCCCTGTCGGGCTGCCATTGCAATGGTTTCCGCTCTGCCACAGTGTTCCTGCTCAGTTTCAATTTTATTTTTCTTTATTACCTTTTAAACACTTTATTTCACAGACTTCGTGGTCTTTGTTGTGCAATGTAGGTTTCATATCCATGTGTGGGCACATGCAAACACGAATATGACCTGCATCACTTCTTCTTTGTGGATCATTCGTGAGAAACACTCGGGTGATCTGAGAGACACCACCTACCCGTCACAAGGACTGTGAAGCCTGCAAACGACTGTGGGAAGGAGGGAATTTCTTCCATTGGGACACCTGAGTTTCCCCAGCCAAAGTGGCTCTCTCCCAAGCAAGCTGACTTTCCAAACGCCCGCTGACTAAAAGAGCCGCTGACACAAACAGAGGCTGCACTGTCACCCTGTGCCAAATGTGTCAGCGAGGCTCGGGGGCGAGTGGGGCTGTGTGAATGGCAGCCCGTCCTGTCCTCGCAGCCCTCAGCACGTCCGCAGGGCTGCCCTCACCCCCTCCCACAGCCGCCCCACGCGGGCCGCGGCCCGGCCGCCCGGAGCGGCTCCGTGCAGCCAAGGGCTGGTGCTGCTTTCCAGGAGCCCGTGGAGGAGCCATTCGCAAATCACAGAATCACAGAATCACAGAATCACAGAATGTTAGGGATTGGAAGGGACCTCAAAAAATCATCTAGTCCAATCCCCCTGCCGGAGCAGGAACACCTAGGTGAGGTTACACAGGAAGGCGTCCAGGCGGGTTTTGAATGTCTCCAGAGAAGGAGAATCCACAACCCCCCTGGGCAGCCTGTTCCAGTGTTCTGTCACCCTCACTGAGAAGAAGTTTCTTCTCACATTTAAGTGGAACCTCTTGTGTTCCAGCTTGAACCCATTACCCCTTGTCTTACTGTTGGTTGTCACCGAGAAGAGCCTGGCTCCATCCTCGTGACACCCACCCTTTATATATTTATAGACATTGATGAGGTCACCCCTCAGTCTCCTCTTCTCCAAGCTAAAGAGACCCAGCTCCCTCAGCCTTTCCTCATAAGGGAGATGCTCCACTCCCTTCATCATCTTCGTGGCCCTGCGCTGGACTCTCTCCAGCAGTTCCCTGTCCTTCTTGAACTGAGGGGCCCAGAAATGGACACAATATTCCAGATGAGGTCTCACCAGGGCAGAGTAGAGGGGAAGGAGAACCTCTCTGGACCTACTAACCACCCCCCTTCTAAAACACCCCAGGATGCCATTGGCCTTCTTGGCCACAAGGGCACAGTGCTGGCTCATGGTCATCCTGCTGTCCACCAGGACCCCCAGGTCCCTTTCCCCTACACTGCTCTCTAATAGGTCATTCCCCAACCTATACTGGAACCTGGGGTTGTTCCTGCCCAGATGCAAGACTCTACATTTTCCCTTGTTATATTTCATTAAATTTTTCCCCGCCCAACTCTCCAGCCTGTCCAGATCTCGCTGGATGGCAGCACAGCCCTCTGGCGTGTCAGCCACTCTTCCCAGCTTGGTGTCATCAGCAAACTTGCTGATAGTACACTCAATTCCCTCATCCAAGTCATTGATGAATATATTGAACAGTATTGGTCCCAGAACTGACCCTTGAGGCACTCCACTAGATACAGGCCTCCAACCAGACTCCGCCCCATTGATCACAACTCTCTGGCTTCTCTCCTTCAGCCAGTTTGCAGTCCACCTCACTACCCAATCATCCAGTCCACACTTCCTCAGTTTTGCCGTGAGGATGCTGTGGGAGACGGTGTCAAATGCTTTGCTGAAGTCAAGGTAGACCACATCCACTGCTCTGCCATCATCAATCCACCTTGTTACGTCTTCATAAAAGGCTATGAGGTTGGTCAAACACGACTTCCCCTTGGTGAAGCCATGTTGACTGTCCCTGATGACCCTCTTATCCTTGATATGTCTTAAGATGGCACCAAGGATAAGGTGTTCCATCACTTTCCCAGGGATGGAGGTGAGGCTGACCGGTCTATAGTTGCCTGGGTCCTCCTTCTTGCCCTTTTTGAAGACCGGAGTGACATTTGCTTTCCTCCAGTCCTCAGGCACCTCTCCCGTTTCCCAAGACAAATGTTTTTCCTCTCCTGTAAGCATCATCTGCAGGGGTCTGACAGTTAACCTGGGTGGTTCTCGGTAGACCTGGGCAACTTCCTCTAGCAACCTCTGCTAACAAAAGGCCCCTGAAGATTCATGTAAAGCAGAGAACTGGCACTGCAGCATGCTAGTACGCTACGCTTAAGGAATTAGCACAATAAGAAAAGGTTTTCAGCACCAAACTGCAGCGGTGTCTGGGAAAGCAAGGCAGATATCCACTTTTGCCCGTGCAAAGGTCTTCTGAAGTTCATGGGCAATCTCTGGCTCCTCTTTTTCTATGCAAAACTTCGTCATTGGAAGCAGGGAGGAGGTGCAGTCAATATATGAATAATTAATGATATTTACTAATGATCTTTAAATTCCAGCACTTGTAATAGTCCTGGAAGTAAACAATTAGCTTTACTGGATTTAGGATATAGTAAAAATTTTAAAGGGCACAAGCTTTTCTGGGGTAAAGTGGTGTAAAAGAATTCACATGGGTTATATCAGTTGAGGTTTAGTTCTAAATTTTACTCTTCTGAGCTTTCCCAAATAATAAAGTTAGATAAGACTTGAATGCTGATAATAATGACTGTGAGATCAGACAATAAAGGATATAATTGGTTTTGCAGTCTTGTCAAAACTCTGACTGAGTTGTCATATTTTAGTTGAACAATGAGCTTTGAGTTATTTACAATGGCAAATCGGAGGCTGAATCTATTTTGAAATGGTCATATTTCAAACTTCACTCTGCTTTCAAATCAAAGAAGAGACCTAGCCTATTTCCAGACGTTTCTCTGATTGGTTTCTCAGCAACAACATCTAATTGTATTAACACAGCTGTCTGAAGCGTGTTCCTTAATAAAATGTAGCCTTTGTAAAGGGGAAAGAAAAGAAAATTTTATTAGTTTGTTGACCAGGGCATTTCTGCAGACTGAGTCTGCTTTTCTGGTTTATACTGTTGCTCAGATCTGACTCTTGTCACTGTACTATTTGTCTGGCTTAATTTCTCTAATATGAGTATCTGAAGGGATTATGGAGACATATTAAACTGGAAGCATATATGAAAGATCTTACTAAGCAGCAGTCCTCCATTATCTAAAACAGATGTAGTATTGTAAAACAAAAAAAGGGTTTATTAAGCCTCCAAAGATGTCTTCGTCCATCTGCGTAAATTGGCAGGTTGAATGAAGACCTTTTTGTTATTTATAAATAGAGTCATGCCCGAAATACAACTGCACATCTAAACAGCCTCTAATTTAGGAAGGGTTAAAATCCTAGGTCTTGATACTCATCTTGTAGCTAAAGCCTGTAATTATTTTCAGAGGTTTTACTGCTTGCTTTCTCTGGCTCTTGTAGTTCTTTTTTTTTTTTTTTAACAAATCACCCTCCAGTTAACCCTGACTTTTACATTTATGTCATCAGCATCTCTCGTTTGTTATATTAGATAAATGTAAACATCTTCATCAATGTACAAAACACATATGCTCAAAGACCCCTAAGGCTATTTCATTAGCCTTTACCTCTTCAGCACAAGATTGGCCCTACATTGGGTTTTTCTTACAGAATATAGTGGTCATTGTACCTTATTGGTTTCAGCAATTACCTTGTAAATCCAGAGCAAGAAGGAAATAGATGACCTTGTCTCCTGCTTCGGTGTCCAGTACCTCCAGAATACCACAAGGTCCTTCCTGAAATCACCATCTGCACAACAAAATCCCTTTGGGTCAACCCTCCACCCGCGTGCTTTTGAATCAGATGGATGCTCTGACTGCAGGTCTATTACAGGGACTTAAGACCCTGGTGCAGGGCCAAAGGTAAGAGTTTTTTACAAGTTTTCAGAACCTATAAAATTAAAAGGGTTATAGCCCGATTTAGTAAAAATTTCCTACAGTTGCAGCCTAAACATTTTTTTTTCCCGCTTTCTGAGTGGTCTGTAAAACTTGAGCCCTTAACCCCAAAATCTAGTAGAGGACCATGATCAATGCCTGTGAGCTGCCCGTGATGAAGCCCTTTCCCCATGGTAAATGCAAGGGAGCTTTTCCCTGTTTCACTGTGAAACACAGCCACCTCAGCTCCGTGTGCACTGGCAGGAGGATGAGAACATGCATATGCACCGTCCCTGTCAAGAAGTGGAGACTCACGATCCTGTGGTAACTGCCTTGTGTGCCAAAGTCTGAAATATTTTTTCTTTAAAAAGTACTTTCAGTTTATAAAATACTGTGTGAGGCAGCCATCACCTCAATTTTAATATGTGGAGTGTGACAGCATGTAGATCTGTAGGGAAAAAAAGGTGCAAAAATGAAATTGCAGTGCTTCCTATTCCTGGTGCCGTACCACAGACATCCCTGGCTCCCTCTAGATAGCCTTGAAAGGAAGGTAAACAGTATCACGCTTTTTCTAACTTGATTTCAGGACATTGTAATGATTTGTATATTTAGTATCTGTTAATTTCTTAACTACTTAGGCATCTTTTAATTATAGAGCAAAAGCTCCACATTTGTCTCTGCATTCATCACCAAGGGTGGAGATGGGTGCCTGCATGCAGCCCAGGGGGGAGCACTGCATGGGAAGGGCTTGAATAACAAAATGCCATTGCTTATCAGAAAACCCTGATTTTCTTCTTTAGATACCCAGCTAAAGCCACTTGAGTTTCACCATAGTCACAGAACAGGGCATGACATTATGCCATTTAAACACTGTTTACCTCCCCCTCGTAAAAAAAAATCTTCCTTGAAGTTTCCTCAACTGGTGTTCAACAGCTAGCAGTGGATAGGCAGCATGAGTCATGGTGGTGGCTGGAGATGCCTCTGCTTAACATGAAACAGCACAGGCAGTCCTGACCCCAAGGAATCACTGCTGTTAATGACTCAATTCATTAAACTGGTAAAGCTGTTCATACACTTCAACAGTCTCTGCTGCTGGGAAGGTGATTGGCTTTGGTACTTTTCCTTGAGATGGATATAACTCATGAGCTTCTTCTAGTATCTGATGCCAGCCTCCCAGAAAACTTATCTAGTGTCAGTAAAAAATGAGGTTGCTATCACTGTCACACTTAGGAAATGTTCTGTGCTTTACAGTGACCATATTTTCTTAAGCAATATCAGGAAATGGCAGAGAATCTCACATCTGTGTGTTACTTCCCCTTCTCCAAACCATGTCCAAATCAAGCCAAACATCAGTTCTCATTACACAGACTTTTTGATGGTACGCTTCTCTGATTGAGCTAGTCTGATGACAAACTGTTCAGTTCCACAAAGACAAGCCATTAATGTTTTCTGGAAGGTTTTTCTAATTAAAGCTTGGCTTACATTATTTCTTTGTGATGTATGCGTGCATGCTAGAAAATTAGGGGCAGATGTGCTCTTTAAAAAAAAAACCAAACAAACGTGGAATTGCATTATTAAAATCTCATTTTAATGCTACGGTGTTAAAATAAATAGTTTCTTGTACCTTGGGACACAGTACCTTAGTCATTACATGACTGGGGCTTTCAATGACCTCTCCATAACCAAGTTCTTCAGGCCTCTGTTCATTCCCTTCTTTCTCAGGTCTGCTGTTAGTCATACTCTCTTCTACAAAAAGTGACCAGTCTCCGTTACTTTTCTCTCCAGCTTTTTATCTCTACTCTCCATCTATTGTTACAACAGCCTTTGTCGGGGTGTCTGCATTGCTTTTTTTGAGACTTTGGACTCTTTATCAAGCTGCTCTGCACTTTTCCTTGGATAACCTGATCATAGTTCAAAACTTCTTCTTAGTCCAAAATCTCAAAATTGTCTTGCTGCTCCTGACCTTTTTCTCTCTATCCTGTTTCATCTTTATTTTTATAATATTTTTTCTTGACTTTCTGTTGGAGATACTTTGCTGGGATCTTAATCCGAACATGGCTAAATCACAATCCCCTGCAGAGTCGCCAGTGGATAGAGCTGTAAGAGGTGGCAAGATATCTTCTGCCACTAATGCAAATAAATGCTTGCCTATCATCTTTTTTACACTCTCCAGTACTTTCACCACACCCTTAGACAGCCTCCTGATTTGTACCTGTCCCTCCCTCAGCTGTCATGGGATTCAAGTGACCATCACACTTCTGCATACCACACTGGAAGGGTGTTATCATGAGCGTCCTCTCTTCCTCACCAGTCTTGTCTTTGTTTTGAACGAAGCAAATCCAACTCTGCTCTTAGCAAGTTACGTTTTCAGACCTGCTGTCATGTTGTTCTCTTTCCTCTGGTCTCCTGAAAATGTATTTACATCTAAAAACATGAGGCATAAAAATCAAACTTGCTAAGAGTCTTCTCAGGGCTGAGCAGAACCTTATTATCTTATTATATAGCCTTATGGATCTCCTGGTGTTTCTCTCAGCATCCCTCTCTTCGCATTTTGTGCTACTAATGGTGCTGCTAGTATAACATCACTCTGGCACATGGCATTTACTGACAAATCCAAAGCTACAAGAACACATGAGATGGCTTCTTATACCTTTATTGAGAGCATGAGAAAATATATACTACTCTCCTTGTTCTGCAGATCTTCCTTATGAAAAGAGTGAAGATTTCCAAGGTTACCTCAAGGCTATGGTTATGCTTCCAGCCTATAAATGGGATTTATAAACACATTGACCATCTCAATTCTCATTACTCTAAGTGAAAAACAAAATAAACCCCACTGGACACAATTTTCTCCTCCCCTCAGTATTATTCATAAATGATGTTGCCTGAAGGGAAATATTAAATCACTGCCTGTTATGGATTCCCTCCTATACAATTAGTACTTCCAAACTCCAGTGCTTCTCCTTGAATCTTGCCTTTCTTATATCATCATTTAAACAACTGACAGTTCTAATTATTGTACTCATAGGCAAGGACTTAATTAACCTAATCAGCCTGCCATGGAGCTGACAGGTATGCTTTTCTGTCAGTTAGGTCAAAACATGTAATCTGCAATGAATAGGAGCTCTTTTTCAGCTGCTCTGGCAGTGGTTCAGTGCATCTACGCCTCTCCTCAGGCCACTGAGTCGTGTGACCTTGCAGTTCACAATGAAGAGTGACGATTATGAAGTGTATGTCAAAAAGCTAGTCTTCTCTGACCCAGTTTCCAGACACAACATGATGGATAGATGCCAGCGAAGCAGCAGTCTGTGTTATCAGACAGCAATGGGGCCGAAGCAGACGAGAGCACAGCCTTAGTACCTCCCTGAAACGATAGCTGTCAGCACAGAGAAGCACAGACACCTTTGTGTTTCAGGGTATTAGGAAGCACAAGGTGACACCACACAGAGACACCATCCTAAAGGACTCCTGGGCATCTGCACCCGTACTGACCTAGCACCCTGACCACTGTCTGGCCATCCCTCAAGGAAGCAATACCAGGTCCATCTGCCAGCCATGGTTGCTGTGTATTGTTAGGAACAGGTCACTACCATATACCTGGTGGGCTCCCTGGCTGCTCTGCAGTCACAAGGGCAGGGAGGGGGATAACGGCTGGAGAAAACTGTGATGAACAGTTTGCATCTGTTGCTCTCCCCAGCCCTCCCTGAAGCTGGAGCCACTGCATGCCAGAGTGTGAAGCCCAGAGTGACTTTAACTTGCTGGCTTGCCCTGGACTAAAAATAATACGATATACTACACACCCTGACATAACCTTATGAATAACACAGCTGATCTAAAATTAACCCAGCTGGGCAGTTACCTATAAATCAAAATATATATAAAAAACGTTTATATAAATAGATCCTTTAATGCTTGCCTTTTTTTTTTTTTCAGTTACTTGATTTCTGTGAGTTCTTCATTTCCTTATTTGTGAAGGAGTTTCAACACAGCAAAAAAGGTAGAAGGTTCTCCCTCACATTTTTCATATCTAAGAACAGTTTAATTGTTCAGTGCAAGTCCATAAATAGCAAAACATACTATTTGCATAATTTCTCCCTTTTCAAAAGAGATAGTTTAAATCCTAGCTTGCAGATCAGTATTAATGACTTATACCAAAAGACTAACTCAGGGAACAGGCAACAGCCAAGGCTGACCCTGCATGTCCTGTCGTTCTCTACTGGCTGCTGCGTTTGGTCTTCCTGTGTCAGCTTTGGCAGCCTTAGCCCAGGAAAGGCCTCTTTTAGCTCAGCTAGGAGGGAAATGCCTTCTGCCAATCAACTTTCTGAATTTTTCCCAGTACTGAAGCCTGAGTGGCAAGGTGCTGGGATAGTTAGTTCACTTTCAGACCCAATCTGCTCCATTTTTTGCCAGCATCGATTGCTTTGATATGTTTAAATCATACAGCATTAGCAAATGGCAAGTCAGACTTCTCCACATAGGCTTTGTAAGCAGGAAAGGCATAAAGTCAGGGTTAAGTACAGGTTCACTCTGGCTCTGCACTGTACTTGACAGCTTCCAAAGAGCCTCCTCTTTATCCCTGAAGAGGTGAACCAATATAAAACCATCAAAAAGATCAAGGTCGATAGTAGTACAACACATGTTTATAAATACATACATGGCTTTTACGTGAGTGCAAGTGCTTTTTTAATAGGGGCAATCCCATGGGTAGGAAGGATTTTCTGGGGCGCTCCGCCCTCTCCTTGAGGAACAAGCCTCTCCATGAGCATTTACCAGTCTCTGCGTCCCTTGTGAGGGTCTAACTGTCTCCCTCCTCACATCTCAATTTCTTTTAACCAAGCCAATTGCTTTCTTCAGGCAGAGGATTGCTTAAAGTTTTGGCTTCACTACCACCCTAAGATCTTAACTGTGCAAGGGCTGTAGCAACCTCAGTGCTGTTGGCAAACCATCTAGAACTCCCTCTTTCTCCATTTCCTCCCAGCCTCTCAACATACTTCCTTTGACAGATTCCTATCCTAGGAAATATCCCCTGGGTGAAAAATCAACCAACACAGAGAAAGGTGTTTCCCCATTAGCAGCTTCCTGCTTCCCATCAGGGAAGTCAGCTGCCAGCAGCAGTGACAAATTCGTAACAGAAAAAAGAATCAAAGAGAAATTGGAAACGAACTTGGAAAGCCAACGACTGGGAGAACTTTGCAAAGAGCTGGTGTTTATCATCGTCTGTATGTGAAGTCTGTCTGACTTCGGGCCACTGTAAAGAGGAAAGTACTTGAAATAAATTTGCATAGATGTTACTTGTTAATGAGATTGGATCCTTATCCACCATCTTTCAGATATGCTACTGCAAGACCCAGCCACAGACAGTTGTCAGTCCTGGAGTTCAGCCTTTGCAGGTGATTAATATGCAGTTGTTCCCAAGCACTGGGCTTCCCTCTTCCAGTGTCATACGAAAAGGAGGGAAAGCAGACTGACACACCGGTCCTGTTCAGATGATAATGCCTATTTCACTCATCCATGTGCAAATTTACTTAAACCTAGACTTATTTCAAGCCACCTCAGTCCTGTTCTTTTCAAAATATCAAGAGAAACCTGGAAATTATATCTGCCTAGATGATACCAGAGTCTGCTACATCATAAACCATATTTAATTGCTAAAGGAAAATATATCCTTAAAAAACTAGGTCTGGCTAGGTTAAGCACCTAGATTGTGGATCACAAGCTGTATAGGTCTCTAGCCCTCACACCTGAAGGCTAGAGAGAACAAATGAGACAGCTAGAAAAAAATGTCCCAGTCTAAATGGTCGCTTAGGAACATGGACAAAGGCAAAGCACCGATGTTTATAATAAGGATTCTGAAATCTTAAACTAGTGCTTCAGAAATGGCAAATGCACCCTGAACTAAACTAAGTCACGCAGAACACCAGTGCTGTGAGAAAATCTTGAAAACTTTCATGAAGGACCCCATAATACATAGTCGTGACATGCAGAACATTAATGGGTCAGGTCCATGTGATTCATCAAAGCACTGATCTGTTACGCAATGCTTAAAACAGCAAGCAAGACATTTGTGATTATGTAGTTTGATTTTAGTATTTCAGAAAATAGACACTTTGCTTATATTTCTGAAATGATACTGCTGAAGAGAGCTGATTTATGCATACCTTCATATTCACAAGCGATGGTGGAGTGCTAGCCAAAAGGAAATTAAGAGTCTGAAGTAAGTAGAGTTCTGGTATTTAGTATTACAGTCAAACCAAACATGGGACCACTGCAGGCGGAGCAAGGGCTTGGCTTTGCAAGCAGAGTTGAGAGAAGTTGAAGCAATAAACAACTGTATTGCCTGATGTATTCCTACAAGATGTACATTGAAGGGCAGCTAAAGAGATAGTAAACTCCAAAGAGTCATGAGACCCTGCATAGCCATTGGACCCTCATTGTCTTTAATGTGCAGGAAGTGCGGATTAAATTAGAAGATGAGGCTCTTGAAGAAACATAGAGCCCTAGGAGGCTCTTAAATGTATTCAGATTTTATTTCAGAACACAAGGATGAATTCTAATTTCAACTTAAGCACATATGCTTAAATATTGTGATTATTAAGCACGTCTCAGTTCAATTGCTGCTGACTTGAGTTTACAGCCTCAATAACATATCAGCTGCAATGTAGTTACATAGATCGACAGGTCTGACAAAGAACTGAGTCTTACTCAACTGTTAAATGCCACTGTATGGAGGATACACAATAAACTAATATTACTGCCTAATGCCTAAATTGGTAGATTAGACTGGTAAAGTTTCTGAAGAAGAGACTGTTCCCATGTGCCTGTTTGCACTGCATCCAGGGCAAAGCACGCGACACCCTGATGGTTTCGGCAGTGTGACTCCCAACACCAGTTCCCTCCAAAAAATGGCTTTCCATCAGCCTGGTGACAGGATGCCTCTGATCACAGATACTGCAGAGACACTCTTTTCAGGACTATTTCTACTCAGATTTTTTCACACAGAGTAAGTAGAGCAGGGAAATAGCTTTCAGTGGAAAAGCAAGCAAACAACAAAACAACACAAACCCCTCTGAGTAAGGGTAGGTTAAGAGTCTGGGAATCTTTTGATCCCTTGTACTCAGCCATCCTCCAGCAGAACAGAGAAGAGCTGACTGAGGAAAAAAAATGCCAAATAACTGGATTTCTGGAGAAGAAAAGCTAAATGAGGCTAGGAGTGAATGGGAAAATGTGTTTGTCAGTGAAGCTGGCTGGGAGAAATCCTAGAATTGCCACAGTCAAACAAGACCTTTGCTTTTGGCAGCAGCAGAGCAAGGCTTTATCCACGAAGTTCAGTGAGGACACATACCTTATAAACCATGTTCACTCTGGGGGTTTAAAATTTGTCACGAAAACATTTTGAAAATTCATCATTTGGATGAATTATAAATAAGTATAAAGAAAGTGTTACAAGCAATTAAAGAAACTTGATTTCCAGTTGAGGTAAACAGCTATAATGGCCGTTACTGAGAGATATTTTAAGACTGTTACTGGTGTATTTCAGATACAGCTGCCAAACTGTCAGTAAGGTACACTTCACCTTTGACAAAACCTGCCCATGTGGGCTTCAAAAATAATGAAGTCTTGTATTTATCAATATCATAGTAAGACAAAGAGTGTGTACACGTGTTTTACATTAGAGCAAAACTCATTGAGATTATTTTTTTCTAGGGACCAGAATACCTGTGTTGGAAACATTACACTGGTTTACCAGCCCTTGAATTATAAACATGGTATTGCTAGCCTGTACCTAACTTAGCTCTCTATCAAATCAAAATAGCTGGAAAATTTCTGACAAGGATTTTTTTTTAATTTGAAATTGTCAGCTGGTACAAATGCAAAAGTTCCAACAATGTGGCATGGTTTTTGTAGATATTTTCCTGATTTCTCCTCCTTCGTCCACCTGGGCCAAAGAGTGACCAAGGACCCAATAGCCATGGCTTCCCATCTAACGAGCTCTTGGCAGTTCCCAGGCTTTGTTAAGACCTCAGATCAGTTGCCTTCGACTTAAGATTATAGTGCCTCTGTGGCTTACAGCTCTGAACCTATATATGCTGTATGTGCTATAAAGCAGGCATATATATGCTATAAACCAGGATCTTTCCTCTTTTCAGAGAGTACTTTTTAACTCTTGGTTTTGTCAGAGATCAAGCTTAATTTTTTAAATATCGATGTCTTCCACAAATTGGAAGTGTTTTTTCCACTCCATTCTGATCATGTTCTTAAGCATGAAATGTCTGTTTGTACAGCAGGAAACTGAAAAATGTTATTATCTCATCTGGCCCTATTCCTCAACTGTTCCACAACTGGCAAGTGGGTTAGTTCAAGCTCCAGATCTGCTTCCGAGTGTTCAATACGAATATTTGTATCTTGGGAAAAAAAATTGAAGAAAGGTCTCCTTAAGTATCTTAAGTTAACTGGTAATGAGCTATTACAGGATATAAACATCTGAGAAGTGTACAAGCACGTAGAAACTCCCACCCAGCCCCCCCATGTCCACAACTGCCCAAAGGATAAATGTTAAGTGTGAAAGAACTCACGCATGTACAGAAACCTGTGGGTACTCCCCTTTCCTGGAGCCCGTTGAGCTGTACTTAAATGCTGCTCCGGAAGAAATATATTGTCTGCAAAGGACAGCAGCTGTCCTTTGAATCACAGGAACCTGTCAAAGTCATTGCAATACATTTATATATATATATACACACACACACATCCCGTGCTGTGATAATAATAGCAATGAAGAAATAAGATGCTCTTTTAAATAATGGCACTACTTTCAAATGAAACAGAAAAAAAAGCTGGTTAAAAAAAATCCGATTTTTGACACATCTATTGACAAACGGATTTCAGGTCTCCATTTACTAACAACAAGCCTTTTTCCTAAGAAAGCCTATTTTGATCCATGGGGCAAGGGAGAAAACATAAAATATTTACTCACTCATAGAATAACAGTAAGCAAAATTTTTGTTAGGTAGTCAGACATCTGCACAGGATGCTGGGAGTACATGGGGAGTAGTCTATTAACAGGACTGTTCTGCATATTTTGTGTAGGTTACTCCTCATGTTACGAGCTTCTTCTGAAAGGCCAAGATCTACCACCTGGAGCAGAGGCGGGTGTTCATTCATCCAGCAAAAATTAGTCTCTGGTGCAGGTTTAAGGCAACTGGCAGTGCAAGCCTTAACTCGATGAACCTGGAAAGGCCCACACCTCCCACACCACTGCCTTTCAAATGAGAAATTCCTCGGCACAAAAGGCTCAGCCCACGGGACTTCTCCAGACAAACAATCAGCCTGCAGTGCTTCACTGGGCATAAGGCTCTTGGCAAGGTGCCATGCACTATCATTAAAAGTGTTTATAAAAAAAAATGTTCATTTTTGGCCAGCTTTTTTTCCAAGGCCAGGCCTCCACCCCCACATCTTTAGTGGAATGTGTTAATAATTTGCTTTGTGGAGATGAAAGGCTCTTTGATAGGAGCAGCATAAACACATCTCACTGTGCTCAAAGGTCTTTGTCCCACAATAGAAGCATAGTTTCTGTACAGTGGCTTGAACGGAAAGAACAGACATATTTCTGAATTACTTTTCATTTTTTCTGCCTTTCCCCCCCCCATTTATCTCTTCCTTTATTTCTTACAGTCTCTTGTAAATCCTTGTTTGGAATACAAACAGGCAAGAAATCCTCACTGATAATAGCCACAGATGGATTAAAAATATCAGCCAGTCACCACAGTCTGCGGTGTCAGAAACCAAAAGTCACACCAAAACACGAGTCTGTCCCAGAGTATGTGACCGAACGTAACCTGGAACAGTGTGTAGCGTGGGAGGAGGGAAGAAACCAGTAGCTATCGTCTTCTGATCCTCTCTTCAATAGCAGGTTGCAGGCCCTACTGAATAAATACAAATGGGAGATTATAATTTATCTGGAGAAAAAAAATATGTTCTAATTACCTCAAAATGCAGCGCGCACTAGCAAGCACTGCCTAACTGTTGTCTCCCAGCTATAGTGCATCCCCTTCGGTACCCAGTTTGAGCCACTGCATGTATCTTCTTTATACCAACATTGTCCCTTTGAAGGCCAACCTAATATTACTGAACCATAGCATCAGTCTTCAGGTCCATTTTAAACAGATCCCAAAGGGATAAAGGCATAACTGAGATGTGGCACTTATTCACTTCCTGGTTTAAATGTTAACACAACTCTTAATCACCAACCTGTCTCAAGATATTAGCACTTCAGCACATCTTTCAAGATGGGCTTTGTATAGGCTTGGTTTATCTCCTTTTTTCCTGTTCTTTTGATAAAAAGTTACCTTTCCATGGCACACTTTTACATGTGTCTTTGTCTTCCTAAAGTGTTCACCGTTCTTACTCTATGCCTCTATTAACTGTTCGCAGATTTTTTTTTTCTATTCATGGCAGCCCTAGCTAAAGAAACAACATTTTGCAAAAGGGTCACCTAACACTTCCTAAGCAACAAGATTCCATCATTACGATAACACAGTCAAATATGCTGAAGGGACTCGAGAGCCTATACTACATTTTCAAAGGTAATTCAGACATTAGAGACACTTAGCCCCTGTTACATGTGATGTTAAGCTCTTTATGTTGTAGGCTATGACTGCATGTTTGGGAACAGACAACTGCCCATCAGCTCCATTTGCACTCTGTAGTGGAAGCAGGTTCAGTCTAGACACATAGGACCACCTATTTCCTTCTAAGAGAGACAATGTTACTGATGCTCAGGGCTCTGTCAATGCTTTAGACATGTATGTCCTGTTTTCAAAAGGAATTTTAATCCTTACTGAACTCAGAGTGTCACTACTGAAAAGAATGATTGAAGTTTGCTAGCAAAAATGTAAGGGTTTAGGAAAAATATAAGCATTGTCATTTAAATGTAAGTTTGCCCCAGTGCAAGCAAAGTACATCGTCTCTGAGCTCACCTGAGGTGACAGGAGTGGATAGCTTTAAGTCAAGTCTCTGACAGTCAAGTTTATTTTGTGGGTAGGGGGAGATTTAGCAGCTTTGAGCTACGGCAGCTCAGCAAGTGCTAATCTGGTCACTCTGTGCTAATAATCTTGTTCTTTTCTATAATCATTGTTTCCAGCCCTGGTGTTTCAGCAAACATAATCATGTCTTGTCATCTGCAACACTTCCTCCCATGTGATACTCTCTGATAACATCAATGTGAAGCCTGAGTTTCGGCTGTGGCCCCAGTCCTGCCCTAGGAAGGGAGGATGGCTGACATTGCAACAGGCATTTGGACGAACAGGAGTGAAGGTGAATCAGGAATTCTTCTGATGGTTTCACATCTTTTAAGCTGCATGGTGTGGGATGAAAGAGCATGTCTTGAAAATATTGCTGAATGATTATGGACAGCATGTATTTTTGCTCATCCTAATGAGCGAAAGTTCTGAATCCACCCTTCAGTGCAAATTGGCCCTTAATACCACAGTTTGCCAAAAAGCCACTGCCTTTTTCAGCTTTTCTAAATATACCTCTCCACAACCCTCTGTGAAATAGTGACCATCTATTTTGATTTGGTTTCAGTGCAAAACCACCTGAAGAATGGCAGTTTCACTTGAGCTTGTTTTGAGCATTTTGGGTCCATTCAGAGCAGAAACTTAGGGAGTGCCACGATACTGCAAAGCAAAGTAAATATTTGCACAATCCCTGGAGACCTAGAAGCACAAATTTTCAAGCAGACCTATTGTGTGCTACCGCCTCCAGCCAGCATCTGCATGTTTGTGGTAGGCATAAGCAGGTTGGACCTGCTACAAGTCTCTCCCATCCTGATGGCAACTTCTGGCAGAGAAGTGGAGCAGACAGTTTTGGGTGGCCAAGGGGAGGGATAGCATTTTAAACTGTAGTGGAATACACTAGAGCTTCTCTGCATACACCTGATTCAAAACATCTCTGACTCAAAGCGGTTTTTAGGGAAAAGCTGTTTTCCTGCAAGAGGGGTAGAGTTCTGAGGGGAGATTCCTGAAAGAAAGGGTCTTCTGTTTGGCTTTTGATGCATTGTTGGAAATGTTTAAATACAATGACCTGCATTGCAAAAGATCTAGGTTCCTCTTAGCTGATTTTTCGTTCACTTGCAGGCTGATTTGCAAGCCCAGCTACATTGGCTGCTATGTGGGAGAAGGACAGGAAAACATGCTGGGAAAAGGAGCTAATATCTTGCAATGAACAAGATTTGCTTTACATGTCATGTCTGTAACATGCTCACAAACATTCCTCTTAGCAAATACTTCCGTTTTCCCTGACATGTTCTGAGCTACATGGCATGGCAATGGAGCCACCTGCTCCCTGTGAAGAGAAAGCCCTGCTCTGATCACCTTCCCTACACCATACCTACTCTGCATCTAGAAAGAATCCATAAAACTGGAGTAGGCAGACCCAAGAGCAGGCTGATCTGAAGCTGACTGTGTAGCAAGACCAGTCCTGACCAGTAATAGTGAAAATGTAGATATGACAGTGTCTGCCCATGCAGGAGAGATTACAGAAATGAACAGGATGATTTGGCTAAACAGCTGGTAAAGGGGGTGTCAAAACAGACAACAGTTATAATGGGCCAGCTCTGCCCCTATCCAGGCCTGCGAGTAAAGCTGGAGAAAGAAGGAACTGGAAATAGGACTGGGATGTCTGAAGCAAAGCTAGCATTTATTATTAGTTCCCAGATGATGGGCAAAGCTGTGGTTGCACTTTTTTGTTCCGTTCTTTCTCTTGTATAAAAACACAGGGACCATTGCCAATTTTCTCCTGATCATTTTCCTGTTTCCTTAAATAAAAATCTCTGTTTCCACGTTCCCAAGGAGTCTGAGGACATATTAGCACAGGAGGGCTGGAGCACAGCTAGAAGTAGGAACACGCCTTTCGGCTGAAAGATCTAGCCACAGTTTTCTTTATTTTAGAAAGAAAAACCTAACAAATAAACAGTTATGGCAACATGGGAGAAAACATTCTGTCATGGTTTGCCTTTATCTAACTTAGATGATACTGTGAACAGCTAATAACAAGCCATTGCTGGAAGGTATAAATAAAATGCCAAGTCTCTTTTCATCCATGTGAAAGGTCCCTGCTCATGCAAGGACCAGTTCTTGCAGCCTTTGCTCATGTGAAAGGTGTTTAGTCACAACAGGGTTTGCAAGGTGTGCATTAAGCACACAATGATAATGATGAATTTTTAGTGTGCTCAAAGAAAGAAAATTGAGGTGATGTATATTTTCAACACAAGCTGAATGTAATGCTTTTTTAAAATTAGAAAATGTAAGAAAAACATGGCATTTCCAGGCAGGGAGGACAGTGTGAGCTCTCATCCTAGCCACTCTCAGGTTGGAGCTGGAGCTCTGCTTGTGCTTCAATGCACTCCCCATGCTCCCACAAAAATAACACGCCACTGTTATTTTTAGCGTCAACTATAATACAAAGCAATTCAAGGCATCTGCAGTGTATTTTGTGAGGACAGTATTTCTCTTTTGCTTGTGTAGTTCCCAGGCTGCAGTGCCATTCTGTTCACCAATCTTAAACAAACACTGCCTTTGAGATTTCCTAAATAGTTCAAAGTGGTGTCTAGGGAAACATTAGAAACACATATGGAAAGCCTGAATACATTTCAGATGAAACCACTTTGAATGTCCATTTTTGTGCAAGTTCTGGGCTGGAAGATAGTATAAAGCAAGAGTTTTTAAGATAAACTTGTCAGGAATGATGTTATAATAGCAAAATTTTCTAAATATTTATTCCTGATAAGCTCTTCACAAGCCCTCCTCCTTGGCTCATCATTTCATTCAATTTTTAGTGCAAAAAATGTCTGAGGAGGAAGAGTTAATGGTCATGAACTTTGCAGTCCTGACTGGAATGTTTTTTATATGTTGCTTCCCTGCTTATTTATAATAGGGAGCACATACAGACACATCCACTGCGGGAGCCAATGTACAGCAGATACTACTCCAAAAGTTAGTGTTTGACAGCAGAGGCCACAGTTACCATAGTTATTTTCAATTCTAAGTACAAGTAGTGACTCCAGTAACTGAGACATGCTAGTTTGCAGAACACTGACTAATACCATCTCATTAGTGGATAATGACTGTTTATAGGTGCTGGAAATCAGCACCTGCAAACAGCTATAATGTTTCATCTTTGCTTTGAGGAAATATGTGAAGCCAACTCATATTTCCAAAGGCAGCAGCAAAATACACTAACATGAAAAGACCATACGTGGGACAAAATCTCCTGATTTCCACTCCTCTTTCTTTCCTTTGCAAAGTCTTGGCACATTTTATGGATGTCACCATCCATCCCCAGTTTCAGGAATGCCACACATCACAATCAAAATAGCTGCCCTCCCATCCCTTCTGTAATATCTTTGCAATGTGGGATTAAACCATGTCTCATGTGGATGGAAGGCAGCACAAGGGAGCTCCAAACTTCTCCTTCCTCCTTAAGGCACTCCTTCAGCTGCCACACAGCATGCTGGAGGCTGGAGAAACATTTTGAGGAATTAATACCACAAGTCTGGTTTTGTTCTTATTGTCTTCCTAACATTCACTGTGGGCGACTGTTGGAGACAAGGCACCTGGCTAGATGGAAATTTGGATTGCTCTGGCTTGGTTAGTCTTACTTTTTTATGATGCTCACCACAAAGTCAGCATGATGACAGTCAGTCCTCCATCCAGGGCCCTGAAAGTCTAGGCAATTCTCCTGTGGCCCTTTCTGTGATTCCTATAACTTGGGAGAGATGCTGGACCCAGAGAAAGAGATTGACGTTGTTTCTCTTCATTGTGCTCTAAGCTATGAAATCTTCTCCAGCCTTCGACCAACAAAGGCCTCCTAAAACTCATTGAAATATCCGCCAGTCCCAGTCAAGTTTAGCCCAAAAACTGAGTCACAGACTACATCTGGCCAGTAGAACTCTTTAGCAGGCACCACGCAGGATGCTAAGCTTGCAGCAGGCCACACAGATGTAATAAGAGTCCATCTCCTATACAAGTGTAGCCTATTAGTTCCTTCAGGACACTCAGTTTACCAGATCTCATCCAGCATATGGATGTTTTGGCCCAATGGTTAGGATGCTGCAGAGGGGGATAAACTAAGGCAGCTGCTGCTCAGCTGGCGGGACACAATCAGCTTCTCTTGTCAGCACATGGGCAAGATGCAAATGTGGTCAGAGAAGACCAAGAAAGCGAGAAGTCTGCAATATCTGGGTAGCATAGGTTAGGGCAAGAAGCAGGTGGCCTGTCTGTCCTGCTACTGCCTCCCAAGCCTATTCCCTGTCTCCTCTCCCAGTCCTGGTCCCAGCTCCCAGCTGACTTCCAGCCATGTCCCAGTCCCGCCTGCTCCCTGAGCCATCCCCAACCTGATATTACTAATGCTTTTGTTGGCCAAGGACCTAAAGCCTGGCTCCTGAGCACCCTGCCGCTGCCATGCCTTCTGCTCTGCCCTTTCCTTCCTCAGCGCCGTTTGTTTGGCTCCTTCGCCAGGGCAGCAGTTCCTGCTCTGCCAGCACCCCCAGGGCAGCCCGGCAGAGCCACTGTGACAGGGACAGCCCAGCCTGGGCAGCGGGGCAGAGACCGCAGACATGCCAAACTTCTGCGGTGACAGGAGGGACGAGACTTCCTCGGCATCTGGAGGGGACAGAGCAGTCGTCTGCCATCCAGAAAAACACCCCTAGGCCAAAACCAGGCCAGGGGCCAGTGTTTCAGACCATTTTTCCCTATTTTGTTTCTGACACATTCTGTCTAAAGTAGCTAGTGGTCCTACCAAGCTGACCCTTTAACAAGGAGCACGGGCATTATGGCATGAGAACTGTTTTGAAATAACTCAAGCACCTGAGGGGTCTGCTAAGCAGAAAACAGAAGGGGCCTGCCCATGCAGTTCGGTGTTTGTTGGATGTTTGTCACAGGTGGAAAGCCACTTGAACATACTTTTCAAAGGAACAGCCATTCCCCCTGCCTTCGCTGTTGACCACAACCGCCAAGCACAGGGTCTGCCGGCATCTAGACTGAGTTTATTTTGCGTTGCTCTGGCCCAAAAACCTTCTGGATGTCTCCGAGTGCCCTGACAGCCCCACACGTACAGCCTCCTGACAAGCATACTGCCTGTCCCTACGATAAGTGTGTGTGCTTTGGAAGACTATATAAACTGAAATCCGTCCTGATACAAATTGTTTAACTGAGTAGTAGAAAAACTACTTGCAGGCAGCTAGCTATCTGATGCAAGGAAGTTCTCTAGACTCTACCAGTATAGATAACAACAAATGAATATAAATCTAAAATTTATTTATTAAACCGTTACAGGATACAAATCAGTCTCCAGTGCATCTGGATCCATTTCAAAAGTGTAACTGCTAGATCAGTGACTGTATTGTTTCTCTCTCAGTTGGGTGACAAGACTAAAATTTTCCTTTTGCCATTTAACTTTATTTATTAATAAGTCTGCAGTCATAGTTCCTGCTTTTGCTGAGCTGAGCTGAGCAAAATATTTCCTATCTGCCAAGAGAGAATGAATGCTCTAGCTGCCGGTGCTTGCACCTGAGTATATGCATGCACAATAAGTGTATGTGTATGCACATATATACATGCTGCATGCACGTGTTTGGTGTATCTTGGAGAAGAAGAAGCTGGCTGGGGAGTCCAAGGCTCTACTCTCTGCTCTTCCCTTCCATAAGAATACAGAAATAATCCATGCACTAGGCTCCAAGGCCCAGCTCTGTTCTTCCTGAGTGCTCCAGTCACCAGGCTAGAGGGCTATTCCTTCTTTGACTCAGTTAGTCTTTAAAGATGTCCTTCAGAAGTCAGCAAGAGAGCAATCTTCAGCCTGGGTTTCAGGGCATCCTCCTCAGAGGCAGGCAGTGTGTCCTTTAGTGACTTACAGCAGAGAGCATTAAAATGTCATCCTTCACATATCCAATATCCTTTTGTGGCTCCTCCTGTCTTTTTTATTTTAAATAAAAGCACTTTCTGCTGCCGCGTTTTATGTAGAGCCTTGCGGATATGCACTACATGTGCTCTGAAGCTACTTTTCAGTAACAGCAGATAAATTCCTTGTTTGTGCAACCCAATGGCACATTAGTAGAATATAGGGAACAAGTCGTTTAGACTCCTGGAGTCTGAGATGTTTTGAGACTGCTGCAGGAAGGGAACTTAAGGATCCATGGGAACATAAGATTTTCCATCTTTATAATAACTTAAGGCCCCCACAGATTTAGGCAGGTAATGAGGCAAGGCTTTTGAAGCCCATAAATCTCAGGTGTATAATGTCTGGTGGTACATACATATGGCCTTACCAACTGTTTGTCTCACATCCTTGGAAGCTGAAAGGTCCATGACAGACACATGGAAACAGCAGGACTTGACAAAGAGTCAGTATAAATAAGAGACTGAAAAAATCTTCATGTGAAAATAAGGTAGAAGAGAAAACAGAAGTTTTGAAACCAAAGCAAATCCCTTTACCTTCTTGTTTCTGCTTTCCAAGAAGAACTGAAAGTATTGCAACAGCTGTCATAAAAAAGACTGCTACTACTGGTGTATTTAGCACCAGAAATTAATGAAACTCTCCTAAAAGCCATGAAGCACCTGAAGCCAGGGTTTGCAGAAAAGACTGAAAGTTGTCTTCCTGGAGAAGGACCCGTGTCCTTACAAGTGAACCTGCTGTTTTGCATTACTCAGAGATGTTACGAATATAGCACACACAGCATGCTTGTGTATAAATTGCATATGAAAGATTGCTTTTGAACAGGAAGTTTCCCCACTATAGGAAGCATCTGGAACTGCGTTTGTTTTAGTCTAAATAATTATGATTTATAACACTACACACAAGAACCGAACACAAAACTTTTTGCAAGTGGGCTAGGAGAAATCTGAAGCTCCACAATCAGCCAAGTGGGAAAAAACACGGGTCCTAAACCTCTCAAAAGATCCGAGCCATTTGGTAGCTATGTCTTCTGGTCAAATAAATGTGGATCTGGAGTACACAGTAGACTGACTTTTTTTTTCCCCAAAGAGGGGAAATTAGGCAGGTAGGATCAGATGAAGCTAAGATCACCAGCAGGAGCTCTGTGCTCCTTTGCATATCAGACATCAGTGCCCCTATGTGGACAGAGGGCCAGAGGCACAGACCTGCCCCACCGCTGTTTCATGACTGGGAGAACTGGCTAGTATGAAGATGGTAGCAGTTGTCCATACTGCTGATGTACTCCATATCTTTTCCTACCCTCCCCTTTCCCTGCTGAGACAAAGGAATGTTCTTTAACATTTCTTCAGGCACTGAAAAAGAAAGTAAAAGTGAACACTGATTTAGTTTGCAGCCTGTTACTGAATGCAAGACTACGAACGCAACACAGCTAATGATACAAAAGCCTTAAACACGTCATAAAGAGAAGAACAACATAATAAAGAAGCCTTATGTATCACTTTTTTCAGTGTAACACTATGTTTTACTTCCTACATAATAAAAAGCGAAAGACTTGCAACAGAAACTTTACAAGCTATGGTGGTGCTATGGGATATATTATCTAAAATATGCATGCAGAGGAGGGTAGCCAAGGCATGCGAATCTCTCTCCAGACATGGTGAAGGCTCTGAGTAATCACTTGTCAAATGTTAACATTACATGGAACACTTTAAAAATCAATGAAGAATCCAGAACTTGTTAGGCCCATTTGCCACAGCCTAATCAACCAAGTAAGCTCAGATCATTACACTAATTATGAGTGGCCAAAATAATTAAGGATTCCCTTCTCATGTGATATTGTTGGAATTCTCTGTTACAGAACAACTGCATAGTCATTAGTAAACACTATGCATGTGCCCAGACATTTGCTGGATTTGATAAACAACCCTTGTTCTTGAGAAACTTTGGTGGCCTTTGTAAGCAACAGTCAGTGACAAATAAGTAAGAACAAGCAACATACATTCAGGGAGGTTTTCTTGGGAAGACCTTTTTTTGGAGAGGGGAATAAAAGAGAAAATGATAACTGCCACATAAGAGTGTTTCTATAAAACTGTGGCATTCATTACCAGACAAATGTTCTCTCTATTCTATTTGCATAGAGCAAAAGTAAACCCTGATGACCGATTACATTAACTGGATGTTTGCATTCCACAGATCTTTCCTGAGGATTTCTACCATACCAGGTCATTTCTCATATTTATGGTTAATCTAGAATAAAACAACTTGGGTTTTTTTCTGCCAAACATCCGACAAATTCTATAGTGGTACCAGTTGCAGCTTTCTGGGTGAATTGACCCTCATTCATCATAATTTGTACACAGATGTAGACTCACATATCTTCATGTTCACAACGAACATGAACATTCATACACAAACTTAGTCCAGACTGAAATTAGGTGTGTTAAATTCTTCATTTTAAGCACTGCATGTACTTTTTATATTTAAAACAGTTCTGATTTCTGCTTATTAATTCCTTTCTGTTGTAATGTTCCACTTGATAATTTTTACTCATTAAGGGTGACATCCATTTTGTTTCCTACAGCACAGCATCAAACTTTAGGTCAATCTATATGGAACTAAAAGCAGGTGTAGATGCAAGACTTTGGTTGGGCACAATCCATTAAGCATCTTCTAGCATTCTTGGCATATTAATTAAAACCTACATTTTACAGAAGTAACAGGAATCTCTAAGCCGAACTTAAGTGGTTTCCAACCCAAACCATTCTATCATTCTATGTATAATGCATCTACCTTAATAGTATTGTGGACAGGGTAAAAAATAAGTCCAAATATCATGGCCACTGTATGGTGCTTCAAATATGCAGGACATGTTTTTGCCAAGGAAAATACTTCAAGCTTAAAATGTCTGAGAAGGGAGTGTCCAGCTGCGGCCAAAGCTTTGTCCTAAGTGGAGGGACACCCAAACAGACAATGGGGCTGCATCCCATGGTCCCAGAGCACACACCATGCCAAGCACGGAGAGCACAGGAGCCCAAACAATGTTATATCAGCTGAGCCTGTGTCCTCTGTGGCTTCTTAACATCCTTTTCACAAGGGTCAGTAACCTCTGTGGGAATGATGGAAGTTAATCTTTTGCATTCCTTTCCCCAATTATTGTCCAGCTAATTATTAAAGCAGCCCCTGGGAAACAGGAGGAAGATGAGGGTTTTGATCCATAGGGACTGAGGTGAGCCCACAGCCCGTTACTGGCTGGGGCTGGTTTAGCTGGGAATAAAACAGTAGGTTTGCAGGACCAAACATAAAGTTCACTATGGTTTTGATACTCCTCCTTTATTAACTGCACATGACAGACTAAGACATAAATATTTTACATACAGAAAATACTGACATAACAACGATTTTCAACCAGCTTTCTCTACGGATGGCAGCGCTTGATAACAGTGCAAAATGGTGCAGTGGATATAAAGCATCCCAGATATCATGATATAATAAATCTGAATTCAGGAATGAAGAGGTTTAAATGTGTGCAACATTTCTTGAACTTACAGGCCTGCTTCATACTTCAGTGAAAGGACCACATTTTATAGTTTATTAGTATTTTTTTTTTCTTTTTTCTTCTGAAAAATTACCTGACAGGAAATATAAACAGGCCTTTGCAGGACTACTTAAAAACCACTCTTTATCTTTCGTCATATTTTCTATCAGCTATGTTTTATTATAAACAGTATAAGCAGAGTTGGGGGAAAAATTCAGAAAGAGGAGCATGAACCCAGGAAAGATTAACGCAAAGTGCTATGAGGATCTCTTATGGGAGATTCTGACCTCTTTTGCACATACATGCATTTTCCCTGAGAAAAAGGGCATTCCCTTCCAATTGTGTCCTGACAAGTAAACCAGTCTATAACAGTGTCTCCATTTTGAAAAAAAATACTTAATGTTTGTACTTTGTGAATTTGTTTATAATGGCATTCTTACCACTTTAGACTGATGCCTTCCTACATCCTTAATAAATTTCCACATCAACACAAATCCTACAAAGTTAGACATCAAGCTTAGGACTATGTGGGAAGTGAAAAAAAACCTTGAGAAAAACTGGAATAAGCAAGTGAGTGGATTTTCACTGAGTTTCTTGGGGTTCCTGGCTTTCTGGTGTAAAATGGTATTTCATTCCACACACTTGTGTACATACGTGCGTATATGTATACAGTATGCAAAAAGAGAGAGCGAGAGCTTTATTCCTGGCACAAATCTTCCTGGCTGATCTGTTTCTGGAGAGTAAGCAAATGAGCATGTGAAGCTTAGTAGATGAGCAAGACAAACCACAGTTGACGGGTATTCAGTAGAAGTGTCATGGAGACATGTCAATTACATTTCACTTATAACTGATCAATTCCTTTTCCTTTGCTTTCTGTCCACCTGTCATCTCTATTTATCTGCCATATTTCTGTCATTGCTTCTGCTCCAGCTTGAACACTGGCCTATTTCAGACAGTGTTTAAAAATTTCTCACATATAAGGCTTTTACATATTTTCTACATCCATCCTGCATGGTAAAATAAGAGATGCTTCATATTTGGGGTATTTCACAAATGGTTTTGATTATTTTTATACGCTTTGACCCTATGAACAATTCACAGAATTATCACCATATCAGCTTTAGCATAGTGAAAATATTTTGAAACTATGTGCAGTTCATATGTGTGACATCAGGATATATTTTTTGACCTACATAGACTTGGCCCAGAACTGACACTAAAATAATTTAAAGTAGTTTAAAAACTAAAGTTTCAGTTTCTGCCCTCTTATTCTGGTTTCAGTCTGAAAGAAAATCTACTCTGGTTACAAGCGCGTATTTTTTTTGAGGCAATATGACAGCAATGATATCCCATCTTGTAAGAACAAGTAGTTCATTGTGTAAGAAAGCAAAATTTAAAGTACTGGCACTAGATACTTAAGCATCTGGATTTAGTGGTCATTTGAAAGTGCCTTGAAGATGTGATCTTGAAAGTCTGACTGTCTTCACTCCGCATACATATAATTTACTGGCACTGATGCTAGTCCCACAGTACATTGAGGAATGTGTTGCACATGGTTTTCTAAAACATTTATTTTTTGACACATACTACCAGGTCAGAGAGGCAACCATGGGGTGATCTGTCCCAGATCTCACTGAAGCTGAATAGCCCTGGAGCAGAGATCCTCCCATCCAGGGGACAGAGCTGCCTCCTAGCAGGTAGAATTTGCCATTCTCATTACTCAATTTGTCAGAGAGGAGAGACCTGCACTTTCTGAAATCACAGGAAGGATTTTCTTGCTTTTAGTGGCTTTGCTGCAGGCACTGAACCCTTTACTTGGTCTCTGAGCGGCATTTTTGCTTTTTTTCTGAACATACAGAAAACTGTGGATTTGTCACTTAACTATATTCCATTGAGCTTCAGTAATGAATCCATTATAGGAAAAATTTCTCCTTCCAGGGGACGAGGCATGCTTTGCAGGCTGCACACATTCTTCTTTACCCTCAGTCCTCCGTCATGGGAGCATAACAAGAATGCTCTTAACTCAGTCCACTTCCAAAAACATACAGTCTCTCTGGCAGATGCTGTTGTGAACACAACAGGAGAGCAACATAGCTGCAACCCCACCACGCCGCGTGAAGCAGGGGCTGCACTGCACCACCAGTGCTGGTGGTGGGGGAGAGGCCACAGACCCCACGGCCATTCACTTCTGGTCAACCTCCAACTCCAGGAGGCTTCAAGAAGCTGCAAGGATTCCCACATTTGACTGTATGCTGGGAGTAAATGCAGCACGACCATTCAAAAATGTGCACATGCATGAGTGGAAAGAGCAGAGGGAGCCTGAGACACAAAGAGGATGAAGGGCTGTGCAGCTATGGGTGTCCCACCATCTGCATGCCAAGAGAGAGCCATGAGCAAGAGAAACACTTACCTGGGAACGCTCCAATTTGCAGAACACTGAACACAAGAAGAATGCATATTTTGCAGTCCCAGCTGCTTGCGAATTCAGGAGAGACCCATGCTAGCAGGTTGGCCTGGCTGGACAGGCCGGGATCTGTGACCTGTGGTGGAGTCCTTCAGGAGGCTGGGGTGTCAAGACACAGGTTTTCTCACACAGTGCTGCCAGACAACCCCGTTAGATGAAAGACTAATAAAGGTTTCTTGTTTGGCAACCAGAACCAATGAATAACAGTGCACTCCTTTCAGCTTAAAGCTCTGGTTTGGGAATAAACCTGCCAGGAGAAAAGGAAAAGTAATATGTTGAGGTTCTTTTTCCGAATTAAATCAATATTAATGAGGCAATAAAGAGCTAAACTGCTACATTTAAGGCCAGCACAATGCATGTATTCACAAAACTTCTAGGAGTAAAGGAGCACAGAAGAAGGCAACATCTACAGCACTGCACTAGGCACGCATTAGGCAGCACGGTCAACACTGTATAAGGTTTGGCTTTCTCCACCCCACCTCCTCCTCTAATACTATCCCAGTCACCTCTGTATCCTGACCTCAGTTTGATACTCATGATGCCACTGGTACAGTGATCACATAATTTCAGATACCTTGAACTGGAAACCAAAAAAGCACACAAAGAATAGTCCTGTGGGCCTGAAGAACTGCATGGGACCCAGAGGATACAAGGCTTAAAAATGCTCTGTAGTGTGAACATGGCTAGCCAGGAACCTGGTTGAGACCAGCCACTAGCTCCGCTTTATGTGCCATATAGACGTAGCCTGAGAAGAGGCCAAGGCAGAGCAGCCCTGCTAGGTCACTGACACCAACTGGAGGCAAGCGTTGGGAAAAGGTTGCATGAAATTATACATGAATAAAGAAGGATATCAGGCACAAACCGGGAAACATTACAATGATTGTGATGTTGACAACGATGATGTAGTACAGCAGTGCCAGACAAAGAAATCATCTCTTTACACTTAATCTATTGTTGTTTACAAAAGGTGAAAAATGGGTAGGTGGCTGATTGGGAACTATAACAACTTTTTTAATCTGTTAACTGTTTTCCAGCTATATCAAATATAGTATAGCATAGTGTGTTCAAAAGTCACAGCCATTTTATTTTTCATATCTCTGATAGGTTGTCTTTATCAATAGAACCATGTAGATAAGGACCTATAACAAATGGAACTTTAGCTAAAATATGGCATCTGTTTTATGTCAAAGATGGCTGATTTTATATCTTTGATCTTTCAGCAAGGGCATCGAGGCCAGCATTTTTAATAACTCACACTAGGCAGAATGAAGTCTGCCTCTGAGAAAACAGGAGGGGTATCATTTATCTGTTTCTAAACAAACGGTAAGTTATAACAGCTCTTTAATCTGAAGAGGATAGATCTTGAGCTGGAATGAAGCACCTAAGTGCCAGCCAAGTTCAGTGAAGAGTGAATAGTGTGTAAATCATAATTCATCATGACATTGCTATTTTGTGATCTACAAGACATTCATTGTGTTGAAAGTACTTGAGAGACAGCTATTTGTGATCAATTGGTGCACTTGCTATATGTTCTTCCCTTTTGAAAGACTGACTCTTTTTTTTTTAACTTACTTTCTTTATCTACTCAGCTATTTAATTGTTCTTTCAGGAACTTCAGCCTATTAATTAAAAGCAGATAGTCTATCTTTCAGTACTGAAATCACTAGACTATTTTAGAATATGCATTGGAGCATGCATGCCACCAGCCTGTATTTATGAATGCAAATGTGCAAACTGTTAATGCCTGGGTAAATCCAGAAGTTACCATGATTGAGGAAAATATCTTGAGGCAAAGATTAAAAATAGCAGTTTTGTTGACTTAGTAGGCATTTCAGGATTTGTACAACCACCCTCAGAAAAACTAAGTATTGTCTTTCATGATGACTTTCATGGAACTCTTTCAAGTCACTAAACGAGAAGCAGCTCATGATGATCAAAAGAGGATATACTGAGATAAACACACACCAGCAAAATACAATAAACATTCTGTTAAAAATTGCAGAATTGCATACATGTAATTCAAATGCTTTGCTACGAAAAACTTTACAATCAGATAAAAAACACTACAAGAAGACAACTTATGAAATTCAAAAAAAAAAAAAAAGAGGCAAGCAGTCTTCTTAAACTAAAGGGGAATCAAAATGTTTGGTAACTTGTTGGTATGTTAGTACAAGGCAGTACTTTTGTCAGTCACCAAGGCCAATGATGAAATGAAGTATAAAACTTGGACCAATGTGCTTTTCGACATTCTGGAAGTAGCATGCATCATATCTCCATTGTAAGACCAAGCCATAGCAGGAACTTCGAAACAAAGCAGAAGCACATTTCAAGGGATATAACCATGAGGGATTCCAATTTATAAAAACCTCGGCAACAAATCCACCAAAAGAACTGAAGTCACCTTCAGACTTAGCGTGTCTAATGAACTAAAGGCATTCCTCATCGGCCTTCAGAGCTGAGGACTTCAGCTTCATTGTAAGTTTCTGTGTCTTCAGGTTCTGAAAAGTAAAGCCACAGATCATAGAATCATAGAATCATTTCAGTTGGAAGAGACCCTCAGAAGATGAAATTGCTTTAGATCCAGGTGGTATGCTTTGTTTTGTAAGGGCTCCAAATATATTGAAAGCAAATTAACTTATCAAGCCAGTGAGCACTGAACAATTTATTCAGAGGTATGGATGGTCTCATCACCCCCAAAATCAGGGAAGGACAGAAAGCGCAAATTAAAATGTACAGAATTTGGAGGGAAAAGAGCAATACAGCCATGTTACATGGGCACAACGAGATTCTCAGTGGTATGTAGCAAAATTCAGTCCAATAAAGGTTTGGATAAAGAAAATTGCTAGCATAATACACAAAGGAATTAAGAAATATTTCTGTGTGCTAATGACAGTACATCACAATCAGCTCGCTAGCAGACCTGCTAGTAATGCAGAAGTAAGCAGTCTGATTTTGGCATCCCCCTAGCTGATGAAAACAAACTGAGAAACCAGAAATTATTGTTGGATGAAAAGCATAATCATGTACTTAGAAACACAATATTTATTATAAATACTAAAAACGTATACCAAAAATGCGATAAAATTATGCAACTGAACAAACACAAGAAGCTCCCGGATATCTAGTGGCATAAGCCAAAGTTACCCCTAAGAAGATGAGTTTAACTTAACCACAAATAGCCTATTGACATTGTGGAAGTTGTCTTCAGTATTGGGATCCTTGAACTTCATGAATTCATGACAAGGTGAAAAGGTGAAGTATATAGTGAAGTGAGAAAATAAATACCTTCAGAGACATAGAGTTGCCTAGGCTTGGACCATAAGCTAAATGAAAGGTAACTTTTATCAAGCTATTCTGTAAATTTACAAAGACTTTCCAGCAGCTGCTTGTATTTCACATGTGACTTCAGTGATAACAGATAATATGCCTTCAAGTGTGTTGGTCTTTCCAGTAATCTTAGTCTTGCTCAACTGACTTAACCTGATTGAAAGGCAAACCTTATCACCCATCATTTATCACCCATCATCATCATGGATTTTTTTTTTTTTTTTTTGGTAACAGAAACTGGAAAAACACATGATTGAAATATGTTTAAGCAAAAGCTTGTGCAAATGTGAGGCCAGTTTTTATTTCAATGGACCCAGATAACGTCACTCTAATTTGACAGCATCTTTGAAATGATTTTCAAAAATGTATTAATGACATCATGGCAATTTCAGGTAATTGTTAAGACAACAGGAAGTCTCATAGGAGTTCATAGGACCCATGTCTTAGTAAAAGAGTGTGTGGAGACATCAAAACTGGGACTAGAGACCAGGGGAGCCTGGAGGACCACAAGTGCTTTAGTGTTGACAGTTCAGAAGCACCTGACTTCATTTCACTTTGAAGTCACGTAAAAGAAGCACATGAACTCTTTCCTGTTTCTCCACCTGTAATTCTATTTCATGTATTTCCCATGTGTCCCACATATTAAGAATGCCACTCATCTGACCTGCTTTTCGCATTTGCTTTAGGATGAGATTGTGTACTAGCAGCATCTATTTTTCACTTGACTCCAAAGGACTCTAGAGTCACTAGCTCAGAAACTGGTATCTACAGTGCAAATAAAAATCCATAGCATAGTGTAGTCAGATGGATCCCATCTATGGAATTCTGATTACAACATGCTTTATTTGCAAGTTCGTACTTATCCTGGTATAAAGAGTATTACAAACCATGCAGCACAATCTCTGCCTTCTAGGATCTCAGTCCAACGCCAATGCCTGTTTCTAGGAGAGACACATTGTCTCAGGAATTTACCCTGGTCAGGAAAGATAACAAAAAGTAACTTGTCCGGCTACCTTCTCCAGGAAAGTAAAATGTGTTCTACTGCCGCACTGTCTGGATGCTTTCTTGCATTGTAATTAGTGATGGGACTCAGTCATTTACCCCAACAAGAATCGCAGAAAGTAAATTAGCTGAGCTTTACATTTGTGTGTCTGCACAGTGACATACACTACCCACCAACAAGTAACCTTCATTAAATCCAACATGACCATCTTAAAATGGCTACAGTAATTTTTGAAGTAGATAAAATAGAGGCTTCAGAACAATGTCACCTTACAGTCCTTTCATGGCTTTCCTATTTTATTAATATATATGTATACACTAAATATTTTTTAACAGTCTAGTCTGTGCAGAATATTTTATTTGGAGCTGTATTGTATGGAGGAAAAATATTTTTTCCCATTAAGGATTTGTAAAATGATTAAAAAATAACAAACCCCGTAGTCTAAAGAGACTTACCCTGAGCAGATCTTGAAACTTGTTATTTTAATATTTCTTGATACCAAAGCATTGCCCTGGTTATGTAAGATAATATACCATTTCACACACCACTTCATGTACTCGGAATCCTGAAACCAGACAATTACTGCTTTCTGATGGAACTGTAGTTCTCATGTCAAATTTCTTCTGAACACTTTTCTTAATTTATTGATTAAAAATTGCTTGAGCTGTCTCCAGCAATCAGATACTTGGATCAGCTAGCAAGGGCTCAGACAACTCGTACTGAAAATTTAGCAGATGCCCTGCAAACATGTCACACTCTCCTGATCCTGTGCCCCACCACCACCCCCCGACCCCCGCTTTTTTTTTTCTCATTGCTGTTTAGTAATGTGTATTTGTTCGGCAGGATTGTTAACCTTTTGCTCATGTGCACAGTAGGCAGCCACAACTGCTGGAATCTGTTCCTTTTCAGACTGCTGTTAGGTCCAGAAGCCAACGGCACATTTCACCCACAAACTGCTCTGTGCCAAACCTAGGGTGCTCAGGGTTAGCCCAGCTTTTCATTTGGGGCAAAATGGTGTCAGTGATGCTATGCTGGTTTGCAGCATCCATGGATCTGCCCTGCTCTGCTGCCACTGCTTGGTCAGGAGGTATGATAAATATATCTCCCCTTGACATAAAATCAATCTGTTGACCTTCACAGGTCATTAAACCAGGTCTGTCAGGAGGACCAGACTAATATCTTGCCATTTATTAGTTCCAGCCATGGATCTATATTTGCCCTATAGGAACCAGCAGCAGGGGAGCCTGATTTAATAGAACATTTTAATTACTGCACAAGTCCAGTACATTAATCTGACCTTTCTTTCTGTGGCCACCTCAGAAAGAAGCTGGACTATGATTTCAATCTCTTTCTTTGAGTCATAGAATGCCAGGCACATCCTCAGGAGCTACTGGAAAAGGTGCACTCAGTCAGGAAGAGCCCTCAGGTAGGTATCAGGAGATGTTGTAAGAGAGAGCTGTACAGATGAGGCCTTTTTTTTTAAACTAATGTAGATATAGGGTTGTTTCATAAATATGTTTTTGGCAGCCTTTCAGGAATTGTGGCTCACAGTGCCTTTAACATCTGCAGTCATGGAGAGAGGAGAGAAAAACCTCCATGAAAACTCTCTCAGTTTTGGAAGAGCCGTGGTAGTCAGACAATGTATTTGTGCAGAGATGCGAGTGTTTGTTCTCTCCTAGATCAGCACACGAGAGGAATGACTCTGTGAACAGAGCTGCTCCTGCTCCATGGCTTGCAGGGCACTCACCCTCGCTGTGCTGCAGCTGTGTGTGGGCAAAATGCCGGGCAAGTCCCACATCCCTGCGTCTCCTTAAGCCAGAGAGGGAGCCTGTCTGCCTCCCTCCCCCTGCTCCGCTGAACAAACTGCACAAAGGCATGTGCAAAAGCTGTGGCAGAGATAAGAAGAACTGAAGGAGGCATGACAGGTGTTGAGCATTAGAGTACCATCTGGGGCTGTCTAATTCCAGCCAAAACAGTCTCCTCCGCAACTGCTCAGAAGGGTGGGATGGCATAGTTACTCAATGTCAGGCAGGCAGAAAGGAAAGCAGAAGCTCTGGCTGGAGCCTGCAGATTGTTACAGGAGCCAGCAAGATTGTACCTATGCTATTAATGACTAGGCAGCATTAATACAAGTGCCAGCTCGCATTTTTCCTCTAATTACTTTTGCTGATGTATCATGACATCTTGAAGTCATCCTTGACTCTGACTGTGTGAGCCAGATTCCAGAAACATGGAGCAAACCACATCAGCAAACACAGGAAAAGTATTACCCCTCCCTATCTGAGGGTAAATTAAGCTAAAATATTCCTCACCTTCCTCAGACAAAAGCTGAAAAAACCTGAGGTCATCAGCACGTACTGAAACTCAAGCAGGTTACAACCAACCTTTTGAAAGGCTTCCAAGAAACACACACAACTCAGACCAGGCTTCACATCTGCAGTTCTGTTTGTCAAATGTCCCCCGAGTCTGCTGTTATTAACTTATCTGTACTCTCAATCAGCCACAATTTCTGAGGGAATTTAGGGATTCTCCACTTTAAAATACAGCAACTGCTAAACATTTCTTGAGCAATGGAAACTGAAATGTATGCATTTTGTGGCTGGCTATGCTGTGACAGGTTGACTAGAGAAAACACCTGTAAAACCCATTAATATGAATGCATTTGATTCTGGAGCTAGTCTTTTCCTGGGAAAGTAAGATCAAATCAACAAATAATTTTTAAGGTATCTCACGTGTTCAAACTAAAATGTAGTGAAAATATAAAATTGGACTTTAAATAACTGGGAGGTTTACTGTTTTCTGAGTTATTTCTAGTAATGCAGTTGTGTAGTTTTTATTAGGAAAATAAATGTGTGCAGACAGTGAAATGCTAACCAACCATTTTGCACTTGTATCTCATGAAGTTGAAAATAAATTATAATGACCCCAATTAAATACTCAGATAAAGATGAGAATGGTTAGACTGTTTTAGAAAGTAACTCGTGACTTACAGCATTGAGTCATACAGAAGAGGATTTATCCAGAGCAGATGATGGGTGCCATGACCTCCAGTGAATGCCATGCCTGGCAACACTTCTGGTCATTCGTACTGTCTCCTCAGAGGTCCAGAGCTGATATTTCAGAAATAAAGTAAGATATGCATTACCCATGTGCCATGAGTGAGACTTCAAAAAACATACTGTATAACTGCATCTTAAACAAATGTAAACTCGTACTGATATCAGTAGGAGAGCACTCCAAATTCAAATGGCCAAAACGTGCATCTAAGTTTCCTAGCTTTCTGTGTCATGTTGGGTAGGTGTTTCTGAAGAGCTGAAGCCAACAAATAGGAGGCAGTAGGCAAGGACTTGGGTGGACTTCAGGTTTACACAGCTGGCTGAATGTGGGCTGAATGATTTGGAAGACTCCACCTTGTCACTGCATCATCTCCTTTCACTGTAAACACATAGCCTGGAAGTTTACAGTGAGGTAAGAGGTTATGATTAATCATTGGTTCTTCTTTGCCCTCTCTTGAGTAGATTTGAGAGAATCAATTAGTTTTAGGTAAGACAAATGTACTTTTCTTTAATTATGTTCTCCTCATACATGCTGGGTTTAATTTTTTAAAAAATCAATGTAAAGAGTGTAAGAAAATTTGTGTGTAGTTTTCTGCACCACATATTACCTTTCGTATTTGTAATTGCCCGTTTATAATGTTAAGAGGGAAATATTGCTGTAACATCATGAGCACAAAAGCTACAGGGCTATTACATATTCTCATTCTCATATGTGTTATATATTCAGGCCAGCAGGTAATAGTATGATTACACTGGGCATGCGATAACCAGAGGTCATATATTTCACTGTAAGCTCTTGGTGTTAAGTCTTATGACACTAGAAAAAACTGGAGGCGCTGCTGTGTAACCATGGAAAGGATAAAACTCCAGTGCTACAAAAGCTTTTGTCCATATATTCTGAAACCATACCATGCTTTGCAAGATCCATATGCAGTTTTGTTTGGAGGCTTTGGATTCAGTTATCAGTATCACAAAACCAATATCCTGTTATTTCTAACGTCTGTGATTTTTGTAATTGCAATACAGAGGAGCCAGCTGCAAATGGAGCACTGTAAGACTAACTTCCATACAGATGCAGGCTCCTAGGCAGCCACTGCTTTTTTAAGCACAGTCTGTCAATTCAACACAGTAACTTCTCAGCTCTTCTTGCATCATATCTTAGAGTTTTGGAAAGCTTCCCTGTGACTGATTACATATACTTCTTTAAACTAGATCCAAATGTCAATGCCCAGGCTTAAAAATATTGGCATATGTCCACAAAAGTATGTTTTATCGCAGAAAATAGACATTAGAAAATAAATGATGGAAAAGACCTATGATATCATTTTGTCTCTCTCCATGAGCATAGGTTTGTTCTCTACAGTATATGTCAGGCAGCTTCATTCTTTCTGGTTTAAATGACTCTCAGGCTTTCTTCAGACTCTTTTACAGTTTAATTTATCTTACTACTATGACGTCTATCCAGATATTCAGCTTACTTTTTACTATGGTGTGTTTCATCCCATGATTTTGAATTGTTGTCCTTCCTTCCAAGGAAAGAATCTCTGTGTTCTGTGTTCTTGGGAAGTGCAAAAAATTCTGGACTTAAGTACACAGAAAATGTAAGCGGGTTTCAAGTGCATCCAGTTGAAAATCTCTCAAAAAATTATTATGCCCAACAGTAGGCAAACTATCTCCAACTCAAAACTACTCAGAGCAAAAAGTTAGTTAGCTATTTTCTGATAGTTTCTTTAAAATGAGCTTTCTCATTGTAATTTCCCGTTTGTTTTTATTGGATTCTGTGTACATCATCACTTCAAGTTCAATAGATACATTTGCATATCATTTGAATAGCAGTTGAATAGACATGGTTACTCCTATAAAAGTATGTGTGTTGTGGGTTTTTTCTGTTAGTGCCTTTTTAATTGACTGGTTTAAAAAGCACCTCCATGTTAACACTCATGTTTGCACTCTCATATACCCTCCAGCATCCTACCTCTGACCTTGGTCTCACACAGTCACTTGTCCTCCAAAGCATTCTGCTTCATGCACCCACATGCCCTTCAGAAGAAGTCTAGTGGACAGGCCACTCTAATTAACAAGAAGTGTTATCTGACTAATCTCATTAGACACTGTAATCCTGATTAAAATGTCCAGGAGACTAACATTTAATGGGATGAGTAAAAATGTGAATCCAAAGAAAATCTGCATGTTTAATTGTCCTCAAATAATAAAATACTGCTTGTTACTTCTGAAGGCTTTTCACAAATAGCATTACCTTAACAGAAATAGGAGACTTCACAATAGTTCTTAGGCAACTTCACCATCTTATACATCCTCAGTAGCATTTCAAATAAGCATATGATGTATTTGACAGACATCAATTGAACATACATATTAGGTTGGCCACTATATATTTGTGTGTGTAAATGTGTATGAAGAGGGGGATGTATATGTACGCTCACACATACAAATACATATATGTGGACTGGCTGTTGTGTTTCTAAGATGCTTAGTATCCAGGAGAGAGAAATATTGACTGGAACACCAAACTAGTTGTATCTTTTGTGCAACTAGAAGAATCAAAGTTTGAGGAGTGCTATATCCCATGAAAACTGCTATGCCCTATCCCTTTCACCTCTTGCCACTGTGGCTCTGCTTGTTTTGGCTTTGTGAACATAAACTTTCTACTACACAGTGTGTGGACCAGTGACTCCTGGGAGTATGCTTGTTCTACCTCCGATAACAGCTCTGTGAAATACTGTCTTTGCTGCTCAAAGCAAAACGTGGCAGCAGATTGCACAGAAATGGCCTTACTGTAAGCTAGAGTTTACCAGTGTTTGCTAAGCAATTTTAAGTATGCTAAGCTTTCTAGCCTCTTTACTGTCTAAGAAAGAACTTTATCTTCTCTCTTGAGTACCCTCCTACTAGAAGAAAAGCAAACCTGCTCTAAGATACCGCAGAAGCCTTTCTGGCATCATGACAGATACTCATGGCAGGTATTTTGTACTATAACCTCTGGCTACTATTTTTCATTTGTTTTAGTAATTACTGGCCAAAATTCATCATTGTCAGAACTCCACTGATTCAGCAGCAGACCCTCCTAGATAAGTCTATCCCCCATGTTTAAGCAGCTGCTGTACCTGCTCTGGCTGAGCTCTACATTGGCAATGTGATCCTGAGAAAATGCTCATGGAAATATCTGTACCCCATTCCTTCTGCTACACAGGCATTTACTTCAGGAAGGTCTTTCATTATTTCCTTCAGTTTATCTCATTTCATGGTTCTCAGTTGTAAAAATTTGACAGAGAAAATGCTTTTTTTTCTACTTGAAGAAAGCACCGTTTTGCTGTTCTTTACCACTGCAGACACTGAACACACTCAAAATATCTGCACTAGCTGCTGGCTTAAGCAACATCTATGTGAAAGGAGCCAGACCCAAAACCTCAGAGGAATGTAGCTCCCTTTGTTAAAAAAAAAATTAAAATAACATAAGGAATACTGGAGAGAATAAGAATCACTGTTTCTGAAAGTACAAGATTACCGGGCATAACGAATTTAACCATGTAAATCAGGATAATGTAGAAGCCAAAAACATATGCAAGTCCAATAGCGCAACAGGCTGATGAGGAACAGATCCACTGACTACAGTCACCTCTACCGTTATCTGTTATGATCTGGACACAACCTCCAGCACAGGCAGTCTCTAAAGCACTGGTTGCTGGAAACTAAGAGGGCATACCAGAGAAAGGTTTTTCTATATCCGCTCAGTTCCTACACTTTTAAGAACCTCCTGCTCACTGTTGCTGGAGAAGACACTAGAGCAGATGGCCTCCTGGTCTCATAAATACTGTAGATCCTGCAGTATCTTTGAAGATAAGACTCCCAGTGCCTTTGTCATCATATAGTATGGATTAAGTATTAGGAAGACCCTGGACTGACAAGGCATCCTTCCAGAAAGGTACACAATCACTCAGCAGTTTTATTAATTGACCCAAGGATGCTCATCTGTGTTCTTGGTCTTAATTTTAAATAATTGATCCTGGCTGTAGAGTTTTGATGGAGTGATTTCACACAGCCCCACCTACACTGTGTTATAAATCTGCCGTGGATTAAGCAGAGGTCACTACAGACATGGGCTGGATTGGAGAGGCTGCACAGCTGCTCCGCTTGCAAGTGACGTGAAACGTGCCATACAGGAGGAGCAGAGACAGTCTCCTGTTCCCTCCACACCATCCGCCAGCAAATCTCCTCCTGGATTAAGCAAGTTCAGTACACAGTTGTGTGTTATCTTGCTTTATTTCATACAGATCTGTTTTTCTGGTTGTTGTTGTTTCTGTGTCTAAGCCCACTGCAATATCTTTTGGGGTGAACATCTATAATGTGTGTGTGTGTGATTTAGCAAATCTCAGTAGGCAAATTGCTGTAAACTATTTGTTGTTCATCTTGTTTGAGTGGTCATCTAAGAGCATTACATATAACAAAATTTACTTGCTAGCATGCTTTCTGAAAATTGTAAAGCTCCAGCCTGGCTTTCGTAAATTTAAACCCCTGTATGATCAGAGTTGTCCTAAAAGATATATGTGTACTTTTTGAGGAAAAAAAAGGCATAAGAAAACTACAAGTGTAGATAATGACTGATATTTTAGAATAGCAGAATAATAAATACCAGCTAAAATTCTTATTCATCCAGAGATGCATTACATTTTCATGATTTGCAGACATCATAATTTCATATTCATGCAGCTGTCAGGACAGTTTTGGATTATAACCAGCCTCACAAGTCATAGTAAACCAACTCTGAAACAGAAAAAAATATTTGCAGGGGACTTTATTTACTATTAAGCCAACTTGAATGTTAAAACAAACAAATCAAGCATACCTTTTAACATACTTAAAAATATCTTGGCCTATTCCATAAGACTCACATTTTCTAAAAATGAAGGTATTTACTATACTTCTATGCAGCCCTATCCACTCCTGATAATGCTATAAGGAATAGCTTAGGATTTACAGACTGAAAAAGTGACTCCAGTTAGGAAAGAAGAAGCTATACAACATATGAAGGTGCTATAATTTCAAAATAATTCAAGAACAGAAATATGCTCAAAGAACTTTAAAACACTTCTGCCTTTAGTCAATCACACAGCAAACCACAAAACCACTTTTAGAGTCTCACATGGATTTTTCAAGGTTGTTAAACTGACTCTGCGAACTGCCCATGAGGGATGAAGGGATGGGTCTGTAGCATGTTTATTTTTAGTGCCTGAATTAGTGAGAAAACAGCCATCATTGCCTGTGTGTGCTGCCCTCTGGGGACATGCTCTTGTCCGCGTATCCCACCCACCAGCCAGCAGCGAAACAGCAAGCAGAGAAGTGAGCAAGCAACCCGAACAAGAGGCCCACAGCCTGATAGCCAGGAAAAAGAATTACTGGGAGCATGGGGAATACTCGCTTTCCTCTATATACTCCCTTCTTGTCCTGAACGTGCTGTAGCCATCTCAGCTAGGTAAAGACATCGTGGCGGCACACAAACACACGTGATCCATAGCCCCTTCATACAAAAAACACACTCCGGCACAGCTGACACCCAGGGGGGGTGAGCCCAGAGGTGTGAGAGCTTGCCGGGAGCCCCGGCCGGCCGAGGGGCTGCGCTTGCCTGGGGGCGGCTGCACGGCCACGCTGCTGCCCGCAGGCACGGACCGTCCCTGGCACCCGCCTCTGCCTGCCCGCGGGCACCGGCTCGCCGTGAAAGCTGTCTTCTTGCCAGCTGAGGCAGAGCAAAGCCATTTCCCTACCAGCTATGTCTCCAGAGAAGCTGGGCACGTTCGCCTTTTGCTTTGCTGATATCTGTTTTCACACTTTACCAGGATTTTGTGGGGTTTTTTGTTTGTTTTTACTTCAAGCCTGCCTAACTAGACTGTAAAACATTTCCTGCTCTCTGAAAAAATACCTGAGGCGGGGCTATTTTGCCAGGAAGGTCTGTAGGTGTTGGGAGAGGCACAGCCAGCGTGGGCTCCACAGGGCGGGGAGGAAACCACGGGGCCCGTCTGTCACCACCCAACACAAAGCAGAGCTGCACCGCAGGCCAGGGCACGACCCCTGCGCCGCGGCTGCCTCCCCATAGCTGGAGCCACTTGAGGGACCCTCTGCACCTCCTCTCGTCTGATCTTCTGTTTGTGTTCATGCACGCCTGTGTGTATAATCCACGAACTGACCAACGTTAACTGGAGGTTTCAGTTACATTTGTCAAGGAAAAGTTCCTTCTTGTGCTTATCTTTCCCATGTGTATATGTGGGACATAGTTGACAGACACTCCAAGCTGAAAAATGTGACTGTGTTAGTATGATGCTGGGCTTCAGCTAACACACGAGCCTCATCTTCATGTCAGAGTACAAATTGAGCCACTTCGTGTCTGTCCATCATACGCAGGATAAACACACATGGAGCTTTCAAGTAGTCCCTATCAGCTTCCAGATTCTCTTGCCAGTTAGAGTATCCACATAGTTTAAGGCCACACTTTGACTCACTTGGAATGGTTTTGTGTTCTCAGGAAAGGTCCTCTGAAGTTCAAAAATTACTTTATATAAAAGCCACTCGTCAGTAGGGAAATACGTTCTCTGCATTTCTGTTGCATGCTGATTCTACAGATCACAGTAAGAAATGAGCAAGCTTTACAACAGCCCTCCTTCAAACATTCGCTCAAGCATTTAAAACCACATCAGTTCTGTGTGCACATCTTTTGCTCTCTATGAATAACCGATGAATATTATTATTGTAGTATTATTATCTCCAGTAAACTGGAAAAGCAAAGCCTATGAGAGCAGACTGCAGCAGAACACAGCAATCTCCCATTTTAGTATTATATTTAACCTGTAAGGCCACCCTTTCTCCCCAGCACCAGCCCGCCACAGCCATTTGGAAGCCCTTCGCCAGTCTCAGGACTGCTAGCTGGGTATGTGACTCCACTCTGGCCATCCAAGGGGCCCCTACAATGCACTTCACCTCTGTGACTTTTCCTCACCTTTCTATGTCTTTTCTAGGTAGACTGGAAAATCTTGAGACCACAAAAGGGTTTCAGGATGCGTTTCAGTGCTGCATGACACCATGGGAGCACGGTGCTTGCTTGGCCATGCCAGTAGTACCATAATTCAAAATAATTATGATATATATTGTACAGGTGGAAGGGGACTTCCATAAATAAGTCTTATAAGTCTGGGAAGTACTTTGGCTACATCAAAGCAACAATAAATGCTGCTGCAATCTGGACTCCTGCTGGGTTGCACATTTGATGCGCCTTCAGCAGATGTAATACTGTAAGTCTTCAAAAGCATAGTACTGCTTTGCTTGATGTGTTTGGCTTTCTACTGAAACTACTTCTGGTGCTGTGGCCTACTAAGCTGCTTAACTTCAAATTCTGACAGTGATTGCACTATGTATATTGAGATACCAGTTAAATGTTAGCAGTTTTGTTTGAGTTTCATTGACACATGGCTAAATTGCCACTTCTGAGTAAGTATAATAATACCAAACCACAGATCTGTGTGCTCCTTTACTAATAATCGACTTGTCACTTTGCAAACCTGAAGTAAAGCTCATAACCTGGGATGAGATAACAACAGGAGTTCCAGGTATGCAAGGAATGGAGGACTAAGTCCTTTGTGCCACATTTTGCAGTTTGCATGTTACAGACACTTTTTTTCCTCACATTAGGGGCTTTGACAAAACTTGGCAACGAAATGTAAAATATTGCTAATAAAACACTTGGACACATGGACACATGGACACACATCTTCAATTACCCCAAACGCAAAAAGACAGAAGCCATCAGCTCATTCATTCCATATTACACACCTCATCATAGTCACACTGAAAAGAGAGGAACAACTTTTGATGCAATATTATGTAGCTGCATTATTTAACCTGTTATTCACCTGTTTACATCTGGACTACCCTGCTCATTGCTAAAGCTGAACAAGTATCAATCTTGTGTGTGTCATTGCATTGCACTTAGTTTTGCTTGCATGTGCCGGAGTTAGTGTACAGCAGAATAATGATCAGCAGCTGAAAAGACAAACTGGTTCCAGGTTGCCGTTGTAAATAGAAACATTGCATAGGACAATAATAAGACATGAATGGAGAAAACACAAGTATTTTCTCCTGCCACTGTGTAAAATCTGATGCTCAACTTTGTAATGATATCTGTCATTGCAACATGGCCCCATCAAAATGCTTTTGTTCATGTGACTATTTTTTCCAGCATGTACTTTACTTTTCTTATGTATAAATCTGATTTATCACTGACTGTAGCCTGCCTTGACAACTTCCACACTATGCCAGCCAGCTTCGCTAGAGCATGCTACCTTCGCAGCCAGGTGGTGAGATGTCCAAGTAAGGGCTGCAAGTAGTTTCTGGGTTTTCACAGGTCAGACAGGAGGGACCAGCATTCAAAGACATGCACTTAATCTGGCACAGAAACACCTACCATTATATGCAAATGAAATCGTTAGAAAGAACACTATTTAAAGATACGGGTGTGGGACTTAATCTTGTTATTGTCCTCTGATTTCTGCATTAAGAGGCAAGGAAAGAGATTCAAAGAAATGGGATTAGAAAAAAGGCATGTGCTTCCATGGCTTGCCACAGAAAAAAATGGGAAGCATGGCTGGCATTAGTATATTGTAAGCATTAATGAGGAACAGTTTTCTGTGATATGATAATCCTATGACACAATAAATAGATTCCTGTTGTTTCTACAACCAAAACTAATTGGACTGGATGGTTTATATTTACCTTTCATATAATAAAAAAGTGCTCAGAAGCAGGGGATGAACTAGTTTATTTTTTAAGCTGTTCTCTAAGAATTTACTTCTCACTGAAATTTCTTGTTTTCTGTTCAGTTGTGCCTGTTTGGATTTGTTACACTGCCAGTGTCATCCACACGTCCCATTGCACAGTCTGGACACAATCCCTGCTATGGCAGGTACCACTCCCAGGGTGGCTGACACTCTCCTCATTAGCCCAGCTTCCTGTGTCTCCTGAGAAAACTGATATAGCAAACACACAAAAGCAGAATGGGGCAAATAGCCTTGAAAAGGCATTCAAGCATCCATTGGGTATTATTACCCTGAATGCAGTGCAAAGGCAAGTTGACCTCACTGTCTCAGCAAGTCAGTGGCACAGTGAGACTGGGATTCCCAGTGTATCTCCATCTACTGGGCAAGAGGCAGCCACCTTCACCTGATTCAGTGCTGCACGAGGAGACTTTCTTGTTTTGCCTGTTGAGTATACCCAGATACACCACTCAGTCTGTTTTGGGGTTTTTTTATCCACTCTTCTTAAAACTGTTTTCAGCCAACTTGTAATTTGCTGTCTAACTTCACGTGACTAAATTTTGTGGTTTAAGAAAGAGCATTTTGGAGCTGAAGGGGTAAAAACACGTGTGAAGTTTTTCATGTATTTTGACAATGAAAATTTACTATCACAAATGTTTACAGAGAGGCTGTCAAAGTCTACCATTCATAGATGGCCGGCCATGCTCTGTACTGTTATTTGATGTCTGGAATGGAACTTCACTAATGTGCAGGCATTCTTAATGCACTGCATAATGTCAGAGATACTGGTTTCCTACAAATGAAATTCTCTTCCTCCACTTTAAATTATTTAATAGAAAAACAGTGCAAGTGTCTCCACTTAAAGAGTTGCTTCTGCTGGTTTGAAAAGCCAAGTGCTGATCCCACCCCACCATCTACTGGAACTCTGCAGAATCACAGGACTGCCTTAGAGACTTTGCTCTACAGGCCACCATCTGGAAAAGGCCAGAGACCAGGGGAGTGCTCAGAGGAAACATCACTGCACACTTTTCCTGCAGTTTGCCAGACAGCTGCTGCTGGATGCTATTCAGACACTGCCATTACCGGGAGCCTGCAATAGACACCTTTTTTTTCCCTTATACTATCTTGTAGAGCAAACAATAACAGAATAAATAAACTTAAACTTTAAAAAAATTAAATCTTGAGGGTTTGCACATAAACTTCTCTTTACCAGTGTAGTACCACCAATGTGACGGGCCCCATCTCCAGCTCCCTGCTGTTGCAGACAGGGCTATGTGCTTGGGACAGACACCCCTGCATCCTGACTACCCTGCATGAGCAGGTCTCCACACCGACCTCGTCTGCTCCCCCACGTGCACATCGGGCTCACCCACTCCATCAGGGTCTTCCAACCAGCCTTAGAGCATGCCAGAGGTACTGAATGCAGTTTTAGACCTGAAAATATCATGAGGAATTCTTTGGCAGGTAAAGAGGGAAATTACAGCATGGTAAGGGTAATAATCCCAGTGGGAGACTTCCCATTCCTTCTGAAGTGGGCAGAAAAAATCAGTCTGAGAAAAAAAAAAAAAAGGTTTTGTTAATTACAGACAGATTATCACTTGGGAAAATAAAACCCACAAAACCAATTGCTGTTTAAGAGCCTCAGGTGTGGGTGTGATTGGCTTGATACTAAATTTGTCTCACAGAATGCTAGTGATACCCTGAACAATCATACCATGGGAGATGCCCTGATCCCATTGAATTCAAGGGAAAAAAATCATATTGACTCAGCAGAGGATGTATTTGGTCTTATAAAGCAGGAAGCAGAGCAGTACAGATCCTCAGCCTGTCTTACATTTCACATGGGGACCTCTAGGACATAGCTCTGACTTTATTCTCCCTTCTCTACTCAATGGTTGTCTGCTGACATTTTAAGGGAGATTGTCCTCATTTGGGTGGACAGATCAGTCCCCTCCAGAAAGCACAGCTGAATCCTTCTGCCTGGGTAGGGGTCTGACTTCTTCACGTGATCTGAGCTTGCTGCCATAATAACACTCCCGACATTGAGGACTGAGCTGCAAATCCAATAATGAGTTAGTTCATAGGTAGCATGTTACCTGAAATGCTTTATAATCTAATTATTATTACTGGATTTCATTAGGAACTGAAAGTGTAAGCTGATGGCATCCCTTTCTTCGTTTCGACTTGCATTCACTAGATTACGTGTTTACCAAGCAGTATGGAGGGTGTAAGCATTCAGGTTTGTGACACACCTGTGAAGGAAGCAGGAAACACTTCACCCCTGGAGCTGCTGCCTCTGCAGCTCTGGCTGCTGGCTGTGCTCTCCACAGACGAGGGCACTGCTGCTCCAGGCACCTTGCAAAGGCAGAAAATCATCCTTCCTCCAAAACACTGACTGCGTGTGGCTGAAAATATGAATGCAGAGCCCTTGCACACTTGCCAATGTCCTCCGCAGGGGCAGCAGAAGAGCAGATGCGTTGGCTGAGTCTGTGCTTGTGATGGCAGCATGGCACAGAGCAGTAGCTGTCAGCTCGAACCGTCGATGATCTCTCAGTCTCTGTAATGCCAGCCTTTAGCCCTCCTCTGTACCCAGTAAACAACATTTACACAGCATTTGAATATACATTTCGACCATTTCTCTGTGGTCTTACTGCAGCTCTTGCATTCACTCAATGAACTGTTATTAGAAGGAGAGTTAACTACCCTACGTACAGCCAAATATTAATGCACAGGCAAAAGTGACCAAACATGAAAAAAAACCAAAACCAAACCACATAACCTCTGTGTTTCTGCTGCTTTCTCTTCATCATTTTTCTGTACCAGAGCTTTCCTCCAGTAAAAAAGAAAAAACACCTCAAAAAAGCCCAGCTACCACTGACAGCACAAAAAGTCAGAAACACTTTGCTTAAATTAAAGAATAATGTAAATCAATTATACTAAAGCTATCATCTTCATCTGCTGCCTAGATCAGGCTCAATCTCTTTTGCAGCTTTGGCGTCCTTAGTCAGGGTTGCTTTCACAGCCACTGAGCACAGGAGGCCCTGAGGAATTTCGACAAATTTCCTTCAAGTCTTCTGAAGAAGCAATTAAAAGATACTTACAGAGAAACCACTGACTCAAGCCAAATTCCTAAATCTCAGCTTTTCTGGCAGGCTCTGAGCTGTGATATGCCTACCACAGCTGAGAAACAGAACAGTGTTCAGCTGGTACTCATGCCCACACGGCGAAAGGTGTTTTGCTAAAGCGCTGGCCTTGCTTCTCTTCTGATGGATGCAGAGGGCAGGAGTTGCCAGTTCACTAACACACTTTGTTCCTGTGGACAGTGGACACCTGTCATGATTTAACCCCAGCTAGCAATGAAAACCATGATAGCCACTCGCTCGCTGCCCCCATCCCACTCTCAAACAGGGGAGAGACTCTAAAGGGAAGGGGAGAAACTCATGGATGGAGATAAAACCAGTTAAATAATAAAATAATAATAATAATATACTAATACTACTAATATATATGTAAAATTAAAATAAAATGCAAAATAAGTGATACTCAATGTAAGCCCCCACGAACTCCATCCGCATCGAGCAGCCAGTCCCATGTGGAGAAAGAGCACCCCGGTCCCAAACAGCCGATCCGAGGGAGAAAGAACAAAAAGACCAAAATGGCAGAAAGGCCCAGAGGCCAAGTGCAAAGCAGCAGAGCAGCAAAAAGCTAAACTAAAGGAACTCCCAAGCAGAACTCAACCAAAATGGAGCAGAACCAGAATGAGTCTCCCCAGCCGGAAAATCTGACTCCCATTAAATACAAAGCATGATGCTAATGGCATGGAATATTGTCATTGATCAGCTGGGATGTCAGTCAAGGTCTGTCACATTTATGCCCCACTTTCTTGCTGTCTCACACCTGCAGACAGAAAGACCTTGGTCTCCCAGGCAACGGCTAAGATAACAGTAAGTTCTTACATTATCTCCATTCCAACTCAAAAACACTGGAAAGTTACTTGAAGAAAAGCATTAATTCTTCCAGGGATGTTATCTTATTATTCTCGAACTAAATCCAAACAATGATCGTGCTAACTGCAAAAAATAAAAGTTTCTAATTTTATGAAGAAACTCAACTCGATTTCAGTCAGCCCAGTCTCAGAGGAGGTACCTGGCTTTCCTAAAGCCGAAGACAAGCTGAGCCCCTGTAAATGTACACAGTGCCACAGGGAACATTGCGCCCCATGTGGGACCCACAAGGAATCAGCTTCTGAGTGTTTCTCCCCCAAATTCCTTGCCTGCACGCCTGTAATGTGCCTCATTCCCAGGCTAACGCACAGCAAGAGTGAAACTGGAGCAGTAACCTCCAAAGCCCATTGCCTCCATCTCAGGAGCAGAATGGAAGGACAGAGACTGAGTAATGGTAAACAGGCAGATAAAACTGTGTTTAATTGATCAGATGAGGTAGAGGGCTGTGGAGCCACCAGCTAACTGCATAACCTGCACCTCAGCAGTGCCCATGGTCAGAAACGCTGAGCACAGAGAGGACAAAGGGCCCCTTGCCACATGCAGGAAGCAAAGGCCACTTTTGGTGTCCTTTGAGGAAGTGGCGCCAAGTTGCACCAGAGGAGGTTTAGATTGGATATTAGGAAAAATGTCTTCATGGAAAGGGTTGTCAGGCATTGGAACAGGCTGCTCAGGGAGGTGGTGGAGTCACCACCCCTGGAGGTGTTTAAAAATGTGTAGATAATGTTTTTAGGGACATGGTTTAGTGATAGTGTTAGGTTAATGGTTGGACTCAATGATCTTAAAGGTCTTTTCCAAGCAAAATGATTCTATTATTTCAGCTCTGGTCTTTGTCTTCAAGCTGTTGAGGCCGTATTGCTTCCTGGACCACACTATCTTTTTCCAAACACATAGTTTGGATTTACATTCAGAAGCAGATGCTTAGGGTGTGAAGCAGATCCAGATACAGTTCCTACAGTGTCCACATGTATGTTACATCTCTAGCATTTGTTGTAGTCATGAGAATCAGTCAATACAGCAGAATATAATAAATATAGTGAATAAAGTTTCGGGGCTTCTTAAGCTGACCCAACTTAGGCATAGCTTTAGTGTAGGCCCTATCTGCACTTTCAGGCCAAAAATGGTTTGCCTTTCCTAATTTCCATATGCAGGTCTGCCTTATTCAGTAGAGGTGATGTGTCTCTTTCAGTGCACCAGTGCTAATTAGACTTGTTATGTTTCTCCCGTCCACCAGCCCCCAGGCACTGCTGGTGATCCATCACTCCTGGTAAATTCCAAGTCAGCCCATTTATTGTTATTGCCTCCGTGGAAATAACCCAGCAAGAAGCAAAGTTCACCAGGGTGCCTTTCCCTTTACAGTAGAGACTCTCAGTTCCTAACTTAGGGATGCATGGAGCCAGACGAAAAAATAGTGTGAAGATGTGTGTCTGTTTTTCATTTGGCAGACACAGGATTTGGAGTATCTGCTGTGAACTATGATACCTGTTGCACTATGGAGATATCACTGTCTGCTTCAGCTGTGGTAATGTGCTCT